>NC_065516.1:35716867-35765998 GCF_006386435.1 Epinephelus moara | reverse complement strand
CCATTACTCTGTCTCTGTCTCACCTAGAGTGTTTCTGACACTTTCACAAGAAACTTCAGAGAGTTTTCTTTCTGGCAAGACCTCATGCATGCATGTAGTCAGAGCGGTTCAGAAGCTACAGTCATTTTAATTTGGATTTGTCATTTTAGGCGTTTTCGCTACAAAATGGGGGTGGAGTGCATTAACTAAGACCAGAAATCTGAAATAATTCCACAGCATTCACACGTTAATGGTATCATTCAACGTTTAAAGCCAGCGTTGCATTGTAGCGTCAGCTTTTCATCATGCAGCATTCACACCCACAATTTCCTCAGAGAGTGCATTCTCTTGCTGATGCATATTGTCCAGTTAGCTGTATATTATTCCAAGTGTAAAGAAATTCTTGTTAGCCGCGATGGATCGTTTGTAACTTTCTGCCACTGACATGCTTTCCACCTCAGCAACAGACATGATGTATAAATAAATACACACATTGTCAAGTATGCACCATAACAGGGTATCTTTAAACATGCCACTTTAGGCCACCCTTTATGTTACTGTATGTAGTGGGAGGTCCCTGCTCCATCATTCTTTCCACTAAGGGGTCCTGAAAATGTTGAAAACTCCTGCTTTAAAACATTATCATTGAAACCACTGTGGTCAGTCCGGTTCTTAAAATCCGCCGGCTCACTCAGTTGTAAAATAGACAGATTGTGTTAAAGCAATGATTCAGATCTTTACATTTCTAAAATGCATCTATTTTTTTCTCTTTTGCATTATTGTCGCCCACTCGGTGGAACAAAGCGTTTGCCCTGTGCTGTGGCGACGGCAGCATCGTGCTCAGTGACGAGCCGGCGTCAGAGCTGGAACACTGAGGGAGAGGAAGCTTAAAGTGTCTCCTGAGCCGCTCTCTTCCCCTCACTGAATCGTGATAACAATTCTGGCTCTCGTCTTCCTCCACCCCTCCTCCTCCTCCCTCCTCGCCCAACCCACCAACCAACCAGCAGCATAATGTGGTTCCACCAACAAGCTCTGTCTGCAGTATTAATCAATTGGAAATGTGCTGCATTTCCTCTCCCTTCCTGAGACAAAAGCACACAGACGTGTCCTTCTCTTTCTCTTTTTCTTTCCCTTCTCTGATCCCTTCTTTCTACTTCCAGCATAATATTGACTCTAATGAAGGACTCGGTGGAGCTTATATACACAAAATACCTCGCAATTAATAACTACACACCATATCTCTCTCTTATCCACTGAAGGATGCCCTCCAAACCTCCCTTAATGTGTCTGTAATGTTTCTCTTTCCCATTTGTTTTTAGAGTCCAAATAGTGGATGAGGGCTATACTAACAGTATTGTAGCCTTAATAACAGCAGGGTAAGTGGCTCTGCTATCAAACGCCGGCACTCATTTAAACAAGGGCCACTATGAAATGTATCCACATCAGTGGCTCCAAGATAGGGAGCTAAGCAATCTATTTAAAAAGCAATCTATTTCTCGCTGTCGTGGAGATTGCACAGATTGAATGGGGGAGTCCGATCCTCAGCGGACGGCCCTCTCGATCCCACCCTCCGCTCCTCTTTTATCTCGCAGCTCCTCTCCAACTCCTCTGCTTACACAGCAAAGGGAGAAAGCAGGAATATGACGAGCGTTCTCCCCTCTTAATGCATCCAATTAAAACAAATAACCCAAAATGATCTGAGCCCAGATGATAGCTCCTCATAAACCCCCCTCTGCTCGCATTTTACAGACAACACCGCCGCTGTAAAATGTTCCAACAGGCCAATAAGCTTTGGGTTTTACAGTCGACATAATTTATTTGGATTGTAAGGAGTGTGTGAGTCTGTACCAAAACCTGAAGTCTTTCTCCAGAAAGATTTAATCATGGTTAAATTTCAGTGTTTCAACCTGCTTCTTTTTGTAGCCTTCATTCTTATTTATCATAAGATTTTATTCCCCATCTTCAGCGCCTGAGATACAGGAAGGCTTAGCAGTAAAATCCATTAAGGCGAGTGATGCAACTGAAAACAAATACATTATTCGGATATGAACAGATAATGTGCTCTGGTCGGATGTGGACAGCATCCAGATTTTTGCACTAATATTTGTTTTGTTTCCCACAGGCCGGTCATTAGGAATTATGAACAGGGAAACAAAAATATCCAAACTGGGCCCCTCATCCACACCCACTCCAGCACCACCACCACCCATCCACCCTTAGCTCTAAAACAGGCAATATCAAATAAGCTCTTGGCCTCATAGTCATGCAGTGTGACCCAGAACTCTTTTTCTTTGCCAACATCTTACTCATTTATTTTAAATCAAAGAAACACAATTTATTTTTATAACACCCTCGTCCCATTATAACCACCAAGAAATAAATTCACACAATATGCCCCAGTGTGCTTTTCTGACTCTAATCTTCCTGCTGATGGTTTCAACAGTCACACAGCTTTTATTATGTAACCTAAACAACTTACAGCACACAACACATCGTCCTGGTTCTCGCTCAGTGCTGCTCAAAAACTGAAATGTGTCCCATGTGTAAAATGTTATCTTTCTTTTAGGGAAAACAACAACAACAACAACAACAACAACAAGTGTTTTTTTAGCACGCACAGCATGTCATGTGATGAGGAACAACCAATCATATGTTTCCCTTCTCCCATAAATATCAGTCTGTGATGACTATGGAGAAGAAGTTGAATATTTCGGTGCAGAGCTGTCAGAGCGTCACATCTGTCCCACGGACAATCGGCCGACACACAAACAGCTCCTGGAAGAAGATCAGCTCTGCACTCAGGATGTCAGGTAACGAGGCTGTGACACGGTGCTTGTTGAGACTGCTTAGCAACCTCAGACGCAACCTGCCGCCACACTTTTGAAAGTCTGGCCAGCGCCCGACCTCGCGTTTTCCAGGCGGTTAAAGACGCTGCGTGTGTACGGCCGCATAACATGTAGGCTCTCTCTAACTGTCAAACTGGTTCAAATGTCGGTCAGAACATGAAAACATGCTTCAATCATTACTCAAATGTCAATTGTTCATGGTTGCTTGGCAACATAAACATTATAGCTAGCTTATGTGCTGCCTCAGTGGCTGAATGCTTTGGTGAGTTTCCTGCAGGTTAGCATTGTTTCATAGTGATCACAGTTTACACACTGACACACTACAGAGCTGTGTCCTACTCAGAGTGAACTCAGGTGATCTAGGAGAGGTGACTTTAAAGCTTTATTCCATCCAGAGTGCACATGCAGGTCATTTTTCAACCCCTAGTTATAATCACAGCCACAGTGACCTCCTATCTTTCTGTGAACTGACTCGTCCTCCTGTCCTTTGAATCCCAGGTGAAGTAACACTGTTGTATTTTAAGCTTATTTTTTGAGCAAACACAGTCTGATCATTGGACAGTATTCTTAACCGTGACACGGACAGGAGGCTCAGTTAGCAGCTAGCTCAGTTAGACTCTGGTGCGCTCATTGACTCATTGACAACATTAGCTGACAGTGTATTCTGCAGCAGACACCAGCCACATATGCCTCACATTTTGTGCATGGTTTGTTTCATTGTGAATAGTGATCATGACTGATGATTAATAGCAACCAACCCTCTGGGGAAAATTCAGCTATGCTACATATTTATCAACAATACCGACATGTTTATCATGTTTAAGAAGATAAATGAGTGTTTGATGCTACTCACTCAAACTGATGTTTCGTCCTCCAACTTTCCTGCATCACTGACGGCAGCCCAGGTGTCTTTAAATGGAGATCTTGATAGATTTTGACACTATAGTGTAATGCTTGATTTGTTCACTTTTATTAACCTAATTTATTGGGGTTGTCCTGGTACTTAATATCTACAGGGGGCAATTAAAATATGATTTAGAAACTCACTTTAACTCGTAAAACTTACCTAACAAAACTGTGGTTAATGTGTCTGAGGTCCAGACCTCAGTGACCTCAGGGGTCGGCAGCGGTGAAGATATTCTCTTAGTCCTGTTAGTCCACGTCTGTCGCAGACCACAGCCTGTAAGTTTGCTAATATCACAAAATATCTGGATACGTTATTACAATACTGACGTTTGGTCAGTTGTCCAATGCATCAAACTGTGACGCTTTAGGTACCCCTCTAACATCAGTTTGTGACGTTCAGGGAAGTTGTGTTACTCTCTGCTTATTACACACATACTGTCCTTTCAAAGTAAACTTTTTTTACAGGAAATGTGCAGTTTCCAATTGTTACATGCATGTTGTCTTTTCAAAATGAACTTCATTTTCCAGGGTTCATGTAGCCTGTAGTTTCCACTCAATTTATGCTTCGGCCTACCGTCTTTCAAAATAAATGTCCTTTTTCGTAGGAAATGGTCAGTTTCCACTCATTACAAGGATGCAGTGTCTCTTCAAAATAAACTTTCAGTGTAGGATTACTTCGTCTTTATTCAGGCAACAACAGTACGTGCTTAGGTTTAGAAGAAAAGGTCGCAGTCTGGGTTGAAATAAGTATGTTTGCAACTAATGTAAGGTGACGTATGCTGTGACAGGTGACACACTACGTAATGTAGTTTAAAGAAAAAAAAACTCTTGACTTCTGGTTTCCCCTGGGACACGAACAGCCATTTCCTGCCTAAACTTGTTTGACCCATCCACCTCCCCTCCTCCTACCCTGTGCAGACTTTGTCACTCTTTAAACTCTGTCACTCTTTAAACTCTGTCAGTTGCTCTAAGGGTGTAATAATGACGCGGCCCGGTGGGTCTCTAACTGACACTAATGGCTAGTTCACATTACACGATTTTGACGTCGCAGAGGATCTTGAGAGCCACCTTGGGTCGGAGGTGAGTCGGCAGATAGTCTGTCACGACGAGTCCTCATGTGTGAACAAGCCTACGAGCAAGTCGCCCCCTCATCTGTGACTGGGACTGGATATCTGGCATGCTAGAAAACTGGAGAAGTGTGACACGACTGACAAAGAGCATCAGCCAATGAGAGGCGGGATACGTCCCACGTCAGCACGCAGGAGGACGGAAGAAATGTGAGGAGGACAAACCACAGGGTTGCCAGGTCCGCTTATTAGCCACGACTTTGGGCTTGTTTTTTTGTAAAGTCACTTACAATTATTGGTAGTCAGGTTGCACATTTTTGGGTGTATTTCTAAAGTGGAGTTGCTTATTTGGGCTTGCTCTCTAAACGTCGCCTTTCTCTATATATATCTGTCGCTTCTTTTGGGCTTGTTTCCATAGCCCTGGTTGGTTGTTTCTCTCCCAAGATCTGGCAACACTGACTAGCCGGCAAGAAACAACAACAATGGTGGCGTCCACAGGACCACGGGGAGCGCGTAGTGTTTGGACCCAGGATAGTAAAGAATATCCATGCCTTTACAATGTGTCGTCTCCAAGTTAAAAAACTTAGTTTGGTGACGTCACCGCGTTATCTGGGGCTCTGTTGAGTTTGGTGACGTCACCGCGTTATCTGGGGCTCTGTTGACGAGGGCTCAGGGGAGAAATCTTGTGGTGTGCACACACAGGTCATAACGCTGTTGGCGAGACTCCCACTGACAGAAACACACGTCGCCAGGTATGAACACTCAAAAGATTACGATAGTCTAAATCAGGGTGAAAATCGTGTAATGTGAACTAGCCTTAAAGGTGCCTCAGTGCGTCAGTTTCAGACGTTAGTTATCTAAAGAATGTCATCTGACCGTGGCCCTTTACATCCACAACAACTGTTGGTAAGCTGTCTCCTTATCTCCATCCATCCATTGTTGACATCCCAGAAGAAAGTCATGCGACAAATAGAAACAGCCACACTTTCCAGAAGCTGAACTGACAGACGAATGTTACCTACACTTAAAGAAGATAACTATACCCAGTGGGGAAGCTTACTAGCACTAGCCAGTGCCGGCCCGTGGCATAGGCTGTATAGGCGAATGCTAACGGCACCGTCATCCATACGGGGCGCCACAAATGGAGGAAGAAAACAAATCTCAATGTTTATCTTTTACTATTTCTTAATAATACTATTACTACTATTATCTTATATTAATTATATATATATATTTTTTTTTTTGGAGGGGGTTTGCCTGAAGCACCAAACGTGCTAGAGCAGCCACTGGCTCTAGCTCGGCTAACCTCTGTTGTATAGGTGACACTTGTATTGCACATTATAAAGAACCCCTAAGACTCCACTGAAATGATGCTGCTGTTGAATTTTTTATTTTTTTTTCTTTACTGTTTATTACCTCTTTTCCTCTGCAGAGGAGGCTCCTATGTCTCTTTCTGACGGACAGTTTGAGACAGCAGGATGAGGCAGAGTCAGATGACCTCTAAATCTGTGGATGGATTATTGTCTTAAGAACATGTCGTGCACAGATACACATGCAGATTAACACCTGGGTGAGATCTTATCGCAGCTTCAGACGGACACGTGGTCTGATCACACTGGGTTCACTGTTTTTCCTGATTCAGATACGATATCCAGACACAGATTGCTTGTTAATACCAAGTGGAAACTGGGTCTTGTCGTCAGAAGAAAACCAAAAATCTTTTTTTCTTTTGTTCTTGTTTGTGAAATGAATTTGCAGTGGGCTGATGATGACGCAGTTCCTGATGATTACTTCAGGAGAATATTACATCTTTCTTTAAATAACGCCTATTAGTTTGAATCAAAGTGTTTCATATTGGTTGGTGCTGAATTCAATCTCAATGCAATTACAGCTCTTAAAATAGTGATGCATACTGAATCAGCATAATTAATCAGTGGTGCGTTGTGAATGAATCATTACAACCCTACAAACCGGCTCTGTGGGAAGTGAAACAATGAGTGGATTCAGAAGAGTCCAGTGGGTCAAAGCTGAATCAGGTAGTGCCTCTGAGTTGTGGCTACAAATGTAACAGTCATCTTTGTATGTGCTGATTAAATGGTTTAGGCGTGATGGTTTTGTGGGTTTATTTCTGGCTGCTTAAATCATAATTGATTTTTCACTACAAAGAAACAATCATAGCTACTTTACAACAGCTTGCCAGACTTCATACCTTTTCGATTCAATGGGCTAATGGGCAAAAACACATTTCTCTGCAGTGCAGCAGTACAGTTGAATAATCTGCCTCAAGCCTGACACTGAGAAGACTATTGCACAAAGCACATTTAAAGTGGTATTAAAGAAATTACTACAAAATATGATGGAGCATGTGCAATTTCAAGTTTATTTTTAACTATGTATGAGCAACGAAAGAGCATGTTGACACAGCTACCCCACACGTGGGGCCCATGTGGGTCGAAAATAGGCTGTAATTTGGGCCCGATATGGAATTGTTCTCATGTTCCACATTGGCCCCATGCCCATTGCCCACATGGGTCCGTTTACCAAAGTGGCCCCTACATGGGGAGCACGGTCTCACTTCAAAATCTTAGAAATCTCGGGCAGTGACTTGCGGCATCAGAAACCAACGCAAAAAGGCGTCCTTTAACGTCTGCATGATATGTGGCCAGTTGCCGTAACGGTGCCTGGCGGCGTCTGGTGGAAATGTGGCGGGACAAGAACAAAAGTTTAGGCGGCAAATGTCCAACTGGGTACAGGCGGGTGGGAGGGGTGGTGGATGGTGTCAAACAAACACCAACTTTCACCTGAGAGAGTGGTGTTCACGTCCTGTAAGACTCTAAAGCCAAACCCTGTTCTTTTTTCCTGAACTTAACTGTGTTTTTATTGTTGAAGGAAAAAAAAACATTAATTCACGGTGTTGTACCAACGTACACTGAACAAAATTATCATTCAATTGGAGTTTTGTTTTTGTCCACCCAATGAATGTAAGTCTATTATTCACCTCCTTTTAGCTCTGATTTGATCTAAATGATCCGTCTCTTTAGATGCCAAATGCTCAACTATGTCCCTCAGTTTCTGACTGGGTCTGTTGCTGCTGAGCAGGTAGAATACAGTGGTTTTATCAGAGCTTTATCCCTGAAAACAGCTGCATGCTGCTGCTGCTGGAGACCAGAAGGATGATTGCTGTGACACTGACCCAAAACAGTAAAGTTGTGGGCAGTAAAACCAAAATAATGAGCTGAAAGAGGCTAAAAGGCTTCACTCAGGGGAACCACAGAGTTGATGATCACTCTCTGTGGGCTGCAGTGAGTGACCCCTTTTACATTACAGTCATTTGATCCAGAAGACACTAGATGTTGTTTCTTCAATATATGTGACGTGCTCTGTTAAAATCAGTTGGATACTTCAACACATCCTCACTGCGACCTCGCCACATATCGATGTTTGGTGACCTTTCCACATTGAAAAACAACGTCCAAGGTACCCTGGGTGTGTTGGTTGTTAACCTTCTGGGATGCCGTGTCAAATTCAGCCTGTTACATGCATTGTCTGTTTTCAAAATACACTTCTGTTTTCACAGGAAATGTACAGTTTGCATACAGTTTCTTTCAAAATGAAAGCACTATATCGGTACAACACTGCAAATTGCCTTTTTTTTTTTCCTTCAACAACAAATGCACGTGCTAACGTTTGGCCAACACACGTACGTGGCTGGGTTTAGGAAAAAAGAGCAGGGTTTGGCTTTACAGTCTTACAGGAAGTGAACATGGGCCTCTCGTGTGAAAGTCAGTGGTTGTTGGACTGATCCACCACCCTGTCCTTCCGCCCTACTCGGACTTTCGCCTCCTTAATTTACATCGTTGTCTGCCTCTATAGCCCCTTTTACACTGCCAGATTTTCGGCGAATGTTGGGCCATTTTGCCGGCAAGCTGCGAGCGTTTAGACACACAGAGCCGGATTGGCGAGTTGATCCAAGGTGCCCAATTTTCCGCCTCGTAGGGTAGACATATTGGTGGAACCCTTTTAGTTTAAACAGACCGAGGTGGCCTTCCGCAAAGGGAGGTGCTGTTGATGACTTGTGGGAGGAGCTGTTGATGACGCCGCACGTGCGACCCACTGGCGGTGGATAAACAGGAAACAGCTGATAGCAGGAATTAGCGAGCAGCTAGTAGCAAGAGGGAAACACAAACCTGACAGACACTGTAAAGATGAGCAACTGGGGAGACAAGGAATTGCGCGCCCTCCTTGTCCTCGCAAACGAAGAGGCCATTAACCGTCAGATGACGGGGACGGTGAAGAACGGGCCGACTTACGAGAGAATCGCCGAAGGACTGACCAGCCGCGGCTTCCCTCCCACGTCACTGTTTACGTCACACGCTGAGCTACACGTTTTGTTACTTGCTCACGCCCCCCATTGCCCCGAAAAAGGCACATTCTGTATAAACAAAAGTAGGTAGGCGGCATTTTGCTGCACTCCCCGATTTTGTTTTTATACTGCCAATGCTGAAAAAAGACTGATTGGGCTTTCCTGCAAATTTGCACAATTCCTGTTTAAAAAGGGCTACTGTTTCCCCTGACGCCACCAGGTGCCATTGAATAATAAGGGCATAGGGTGGCGTATCATGTTGATGTGAGGGGACGGCTTTTTTTATTGGTCTCTGATGCCGTTCGTCACTGCCAAAGTGCCAGTATTCGACGACCTCTGAGTAAGGTTGGATATTGCTGAGGCTCATTTCTAGATAAACGTAGATTTATGTCAACGTCTTGATTTTTGGTCGAGGTTCTGTTTGATTTTGAATAAAGTCTTGGCTTGGAACCAAATTCAGACAATAAATACAGTTTTTTGTTTTGTAGTTCGTAAAGTTCACGATGACAAACGATCATTGCCAGATTTACTGGCATGATCAACAAGAGGGACAAATAAAGTTGTGATTTCCTGCCTTCCAAGCGTGCCTAAAGTCTGAGTGTGTCCATTCTTCAATTATTTATATTATTTTAGTCCAATGATCAAAAGAATCAAAAGGTTTTTTCATAAAATTAAGTTCTGAATATTGTCCTGTGAAGTCCATAGCTAAATGTGAATGCTAACTTTGTACCGACATAAATACTATTGTCTCATCTTCCTGCGCTGCGTTGTTGGGTATACTTGTTTTTGTTACTATGCTGGCTACAAAATAAAAGTGTCCCCAAGCATTCCTGTGTATCCTTCACCCCAGGACAGCTCCTTGAGTCCAGTGTACGCTCCAAGTAGACTACTACTAGGCTAATAGACTCTGTCATGTATCTTTGCAGCCACCGAACTTTAAAAGCCTTTTCCCCAACATCATGGCTCGGTGACAGTCGTGATGTAATGTGTTGTATTTTGCTTAATATTTGAAGTACAAAAACATCCTGATATTATTAGAAAGCTCAGAATCCCCTCTCTCCAAATGTGTATAAAACTTAAGATGTTTTCTAGGAGCAGTGTGGCTGAACATGACAAAGCAAATGACATTTTTGTATCAGTTTCTGGGATCACAAAGAGAACATTTTAGATACAAGAAGCCCAAACTAGTCTCCTTTACAGAAGGACACCCAGAGGGGATTCATATTAGTAGTTGAGGGAGTTCAGCATCTGATCGAGATCCATTTTCTTCTTGTGGAGGTTATCCATCTGGGAGGAGACCTCAGAGCAAACCCAGAACACACTGGAGGGATTATATATTCTGTCTGGTCTGGAAACACCTCCGAGCCCTCCAGGAAGAACTGTCCAGGGAGGACGTCCAGGCTGGCCTTTTGCCCCAGTGACTCAGACCTGGAGAAGAAGATAAATTGGATGGATGAAAAATCTTTGTCAGGAAAGGCGATACTAATAACAGAGTGATGGAGTGTTGAGTCTTGTCTGTGGATGACTGTCACACCTGCCTGTACAGCAGAGAAGATCCAGGCTGACACAGGTGGTCTCATTCTTATTAGCTCAGTGGAGGGAATCCTCTCTTTCATAAAGCCTGATTCATTCTAAATTGATTCCACTTGGCAAATACACGTTTAATATTTGATGCAAACAAACTCATCACAGTATTTATAAAGTGTCTGCCAACTGGGATCATTGCACAGGACACTACCCTGTGCCAGAGGAAGGGAAAATGTGTTGAACGCCCGTAGCTGCACCTTGTCAGATAGATAGAGTCACCACTTCACAGCCTCAGACCATCATTTTGTGAATAAATAAAACAATACAGACTTAAACGACTGATTCTGCTCCTGTGTAAATGCTTTGGATACACAGCTACATGAAATGTGTCGTGTTTGCCATCCTGAGCACTGACATATGTACACGTGCTATGTTGCATTCTTCTAAACAAAGGCAGGCATCTGTCCCAGTGGGCCTGTTTTCAGATGAAATAAAGTAGACAACACACACACACACACACAAAAACACATGCATATACGTACAGTGACCCACTGTTTCCACCAAGCAGTACGGTTCAGTTAGGTTCAGGGCGCTTTTTTTCATTTCCACAGTGTAAAGTTGTGGATGGTCCCAACAGAAGCGTTCCTTAGCGTCCCCATGTTTGGTCCCCCCTCTGTTGGGGTACCTAGCACACAGATCTGGTACTAAAAGGTGGAGCTAGAAACCCTGCAGTCTGATTGGTCAGTAGAGGACGGTCACTCTGGTTTTATGTAACCTCTGTTCATACATCAGTAAACTACAACTATAAAATGAAAGAGAAAAAAATAACTTCATTCACTGGGCCGACTGCCGGCAACTTTTAAGGTGGAACGTTAACTTGTAATGTTACTCAATGCATGAGTTGATGACGTGAATCCATCAGCACACCTTAAATTTCACTGTGACAACTTTGACCATCACTTTAGTTTTTATATGACACACACTTTTAGTAATGACTTTAAAAATATAGATTAATTTGGAGCGGATTATGTGAAGGTCATATATTCTAATCCTCACTTCCTGTGGGCTACAGCAACACTAAACCCCTGAGCTTGCCTGAGAAGGACTAAATGCACAAAGCTGCTATTTTTAAATATCCCATGGAGAGAGACTCTCACTGCAGCCTGTTCTATTTTGTTCTGAAAATGTGGGCGTGCAGCCTCGTTCTGTGGACGATAAACCAGGTGCAGACTTCCATCTGTGTCACCGCTGATGAGGAAATACAGCGAGTGCTGGACGGAGCAGTGAGTGACAACAACCCCGCCCACATTTAAGAGGACTGTCTGAACAGACCCAGGGTCTAGGTACCATGTCTGAAGGCTTACTGCTGGTTCCAAAGGTACTGGACTGAAAGGGTTTGGAGACCATCTGTCACCAGGTAACTATGTAAACTCAGCGATTATGATTTTATACTCAGCTATTAGACTACAGTGTTAGTCACATTCATACAGAATATACACTGCAGTCACAAGTGCACAAACACAAGTACTGCTGCTGTTGTGTCTCTACATCATCTGTAAAGGTAAACTTTTCCTTTGTTTAAAAAAAAAAAAAGTTTATAGCCCAATACAAGTCAACATCAGGAGTCATGTGACACATAAGAAGACAACAGAAGGAACCACAGTGAAAAAACAAATGTCTGTGAAAACATGGTGCCTCACACCCACTGTTCCCCTGACAGCACAGTTTCAATGTGGACACCCTAGTAAAAGGGACAAGGCTTTTAATTGAAGTTTTACAGTATATATGCATATAAAGATTTGTATATTTGTAACAGTGTACATTGTTTTATTTCATTTCATTCGTTTCTAATACAAATATGTGCATGTGTTCTATGTGTGATAATGTGAAGAAGCTGCAGCTTACATTTCATTGTGCTGTAAAATGACACATAAATGAACCTTGTAACCTTGACTGTCCAGCAGCATCTGTGAGGACACACACTCCCATCATCCTTGCAATCACCCGCCCCTTCTCTCCCTCTCCAAACTCCTAACGTCTGGATTCTGTGACCCACATGGACTATAAAAGCTTTAGACTGCCCAGTATTTTGCCTGTGTTGTGTGGCTGAGGGCAGTAGCTAAGGGAGACCAGGACATAGATATATATGTAATCATAGATGACTCATTCCTGTGGCTACTGTGCGTCAACGTCGCCGCCATCTTGGGGAGGTCACGGCCAGCTGGCTAGTACTGTTGTGTATGGAGATAAGTCTTGAGCAAACTTGGCGTGCTCACTCAAAAGTCTCAAAGTGTAACTGGGTGCCACTTCAAAAAATTACAGCAAAGCAGAAAAACCCGACAGCGCTCACTAATAAGTATAATACTTTTTAATATGGTGGATTGAACAGCAGCAGTCGAACGGTGGCGTTTCAGCTCATAGCCGTCCTCAGCGTTAGGAAATGGCCACTTTAGAATGAAAATACAGACAGTACTTACTGACCCTCATGCCCACAAGAAGTCCAGTGGAGTTTTTAATCCACAAAACTTGTTCAGGGTATCGGAGGTGTGACGGCCCCAGGGCCTCCACTAGGGTTTGGTGTTGGTGTTGTTTATGTTCTTTTGTTTCAGAGTGCTGGTGGCTTGATTGGTCGTGGTGATTGGAGGCAGCTGGCCACTGTCTCCAGCCCTTTCTTTTTCCCTTTGGCACCATGCTGCGTTGATTGCATTTACTTGAGTTTTTGTATAGTTTAGTTTGCATTATCTTGAGTTGACCTGACAGAGTGTTTTCTTGCCAGTTTCTTCTGTTTAATGGAGTAATACTTGGTTATATTGTTTATTCTTGAATTTTTATGTAACTCCCCATGTGTTTCCTTATTTGTGATGGTCTTAGAGCCGGACCATAACAGAGGATAACGGCTAGGAGTGCTGTGTTTCCATGGCAACTCGCGCGAGACTAGCTGATGGCTAGTGGTGGCGCTAGTTCTCGAGTCTCGCGCGAGTTGCCATGTAAACACAGCACTCCTGCAGGGCAGGCTAACTGACCACGGTGAGAAATGATGCTATAAAAGTGGAGTAAATTACATCTTTTCAAGTCAGTGTTGCATGCCACGGCTTCAGGGCACTTGGATTATGACGGACGAGCCGTTCTGATGTTTTTGAAATGCATTAGCTGAGTTTTATCACATCTTCAAAATGTGGGTTCCATGCACTTCAAGTGTAGCTGTTATCCTCTGATACCCCGAACGAGACGCTGAGGACGGCTATGAGCTGAAACGCGTCCGTTCGACTGCTGCTGTTCAATCCACTATATTAAAAAGTATTATACTTATTAGTGAGCGCTGTCGGGTTTTTCTGCTTTGCTGTAATTTTTTCGGACCGGCACCCAGTTACACTTTGAGACTTTTGAGTGAGCACGCCAAGTTCGCTGAAGACTTATCTCCATACACAACAGTACTAGCCAGCTGGCAGTGACCTCCCCAAGATGGCGGCGACATTGACGCATCGCTGAAACGGGCCGAAGCCGTCAACGAGGTATCTACTGTATATGATATCTGTGGACCAGAACACCCTCATGCAGCCAAGCTCGGGAGGGAACTTAGCAATAAGCGCCACACCATGGGGCCTGCTGGGGATCAGCTGAGGAAGAACATGGAGGAGCCACCTTGTGGACCCTCCACTTGCAGGTTGGGTGTAAGGTGGTGTCCTTGACATGCTTATCCCTCTGGCTACAAATCCAACAGAGAGGAGAGCCTACAGATCCAGATCATGCACGAGGGATCACAAATGTCCAGCCCGCACATTCCTCGTGATCCCCCAGGAGGAGTTGGAGGATGTGGAGGAAGAATCTATGGAGAGCAACAGGAGGCGTTTTCATTCATCATATTGTGAACAGTCCAGCTGTCCCCACAGGCTGTGTAAAGACTTGTGTTTTACACATGTAAATATAACCTGAAGCACTTTTTTTATGCATTAAATCTATTTTTGACCTGATACGTGCATGACAATGATTGTGTGTTGGGCTCTGACCGCCACTAATGCAGGTGACCTACGCTCAGTGAGGTGCCTGAACACAGACGGAGGACTGAAGCTGCCGCTGCTTTCACTTCACAGCCTGTGTCGACATCGCAACTGAAGCCCAGGCCAGGAGACACAACAGGAAATAGATAAATGACAGATGCTACACTTTGAAGCAAGCACTTAAGGCACAAGAGCACCTTGTAATGGATCATATTGGTATTATTGTTATTGCTATAATTATTGTTACAGTAGTGGTAATATGTTTTGTCGTATTACATTTTATTCAATTACATTATTATACGATTGACAACAATGGACCATCATTTCCATCCAGAGCCACACGATGCTGTACCACAACCAGAGACACTCTCAGCATGCCAAAGAGGTAGGCAGATGTGTTACTACCACACAGCATCTATAGGCCTGTGCCTGACGAACGTTCAAGCCACCCAAGGATCTCAATCCATCAGCTGTTTTCTTTAAAGATAGTCTCTCACTCTCCACATTGTAGATCCTGTACTGGTTGAGCATACAGCTGTGATACTCGACATCATTTAAGCCCAGCTGGCACACGACCGACCTTCAACTTTGAAATGTGGTGGAAATCATGTCAGTTGTTTTCAACATTAAAAAAACATTTAATTGAAATTTTGAAACATTTAAAGTTTTTGAAACGATACTACCAAATCAACATTGATTCATCTTTCAAAATCAAAACATAATTCAATAGTGATTCAACAGTGAATAAACACTGGGAGGCCTACGGGCTGAGTCTGGCCCAGCACAGGGTGGTGGGTGGCCCGCTGACGGTTTTCTTATTTCATTTCTTTGGTACTTTGAATTAGAGATGTTCCTAACCACAAACTTCCCTGATAATTGAACGAAAGTTTAAACTTTCACTAGTCAAATAGTCTAAAAGAAGAAAACACAGATGCTCGAAAAATCATTGCATTCATTTTTAAGAGCCGCATGAAATTGTTTATCACATTTTTCAGTAACCACATAGAGTGGCATACGGATGCAACGACGGGCCCCAGTGCACGTTATTGTGCATGTATTGTCTTGAGACAAATAAGAGACTTGACACTGGACAACATCAACGTACATATTACCCAGCAGTCATCACTGCATATCTGGCAAAAATATCTAGAAAGTGAGACATTCATTATTTAATTGAATAGTTTTATAGTATATTCATAGATTTTGTTCTAATATAGAAACAGCATATGATTTTGTTTTAGATAGCTACTGACAGTTTAAAAAACAGAAAGAAAAAGTGAGCAGATGAATTTGCCTTTTTGAGGACATATAAAGCAAATGGCACCAATTTTAAATTAATAATATCCCTTTTTTTTTAATCATTTATCTTTGAGCACAGGAATATTTCCAAGGTGGCAATCTGAATCACTTGCAAGGGCTTTCTCCACGGGCCCTCCACCACAGGGGCCCCCGGGCGATTGCATTGCCTGCACTGTCTCTTGTCATGCCCCTGACCACAATGTATTTTAAATGCAGATGAAATATCTTACAAAACATGACAACAACTCACAGAAAAAGTTAACAAATAATACAAATTTGAAAATTCTTGTGGAAAATAAATCTTTAGGAAACGTGCCTGATTATAACAATGACATTCCTATTGGGTAAATGCATAAAATAATAATAATTTTAATAATAACTTTAACTGACTCTTTTTTCTGGTGCCGACTAGCGAGGATAACAACGTTTACGCACGTCCCTAACATGAATGTAGATGAGGTGCCTGAGTGCACAGGAAAGCGTAATAATAAGGTTTGTTTATCAAAAAAGTGTCTGGGGAGGATCCTCCAGATCCCGACAGAGGTTTGGGCAAAGCTCCAAATGTCCTCACGTCTTAAAAAAGCCTCTGTGTACATGTGACCTGTGCAGGGTCGCTGCTACTGGCTGCGTGGGGCTGCTGGGACTTGATTGGAAAAAAACAATGAGTGAGGACAGCAAACCTTGAAAAGTTAAAACAGGCAATACATTTATTTTAAATACTGATAAATAATATTAATGTTTGTTTATTAACTGGCTCCTGGCCTCCTGTCTTTTTGCAAAAGTGGCCCCTGGGCAAAGCAAACTGATCATCCCTGGTCTGCTGAATTCAGAAGTGACAGATGACTCCTGTGGAAAAGATCCTGTAAAATATTCTTCTAGTTTTCTATTAAAGTTTATCATTTTTCTATTTTTAAGATAAGAAAAAAGCAGACAGTTAGATTTTTGGGTGGTCTATGTCTTTTAGTAGCGCCTTACATTTTAGTCCAGAGTCCTGCACCACGAAAAACCTGTGTAAATTCCCCGGTAAAAATGAACAACATGCGGTTGGGCAGCGGGTGATTTTTAAAAAAATAAAACGCAGTAAAAAGCTGTGCAGTATATGTGTAATATTCTAACACCTAAATCACTATTATCAAGCTGCAGTTACTTTTATTTTGAAAGTCAGTGACACCAGTGTAACCTTTGACCCCGTGGTCACATTGGTCACCGACGTGGAGGACTCCAGCCATGAAACTTTGCAGCCCGAGGATGAGGTGGCAGCCTACATGGAGTTGGGATCCTTTGGAGGTTTGATGGTGGTGGAAGGAGCATGCTAACATGTTTCCTAACCTGGCAGTGATTGAATGTTTTCACCATCCAGTCAAAGAGACGTCCAATTCAAGAACGGAGAACCAGCTGAATGTGATGGACTGGAGCCTGGGGGGGTTTAATCATGAGTGCAGGTTTGACTTAGACATGACGGGTAACAGGTCGGTTCCGGTGCTGAGCTTTACGGGTATGGGCAGGTGTGGATTCTCAAAAATGGACCCGTGCAGGACTCTGCTTCAGTCATCACGGTAACTTCAAAGTAAAACTCTGAAGGTAAGAAAGTAAAGTGAATTAAACTAGCTAGTTAGTTAGTTAGCTGCTGACATGAACCCACAGTTTCTCCTTTGGCTTGCGCGACACACATGAGCACTGCCTCTAATGAGGCGGATGTTAGGTGTTGGTTTCTGGCAGGAGTATGGAAACAAAACGAGTTTATTGGCGAAGGAAAAACAAAATTGCGGGCAGTGAAGGCAGAGAGCTGGACGGCTGTAAGGGTGTCCACCGGTGAAGAGAGACAGATCTCCGGAGGCGACACGAGGGCTGTGCACATGGAAAACAGCACAAAAACTCACGAGGCACGAAAAAAATCAGACGCAACACTGGACAAGAGTACACTTGGCACTACCGACACAGACAGAACTATCTGGCAGAGTAGTGGACTGAAGACCAGGTATATATGGGCAGGTTGATGAGCTGAGTGGAAACAGGTGTGCCTCGTCAGCTGCAGTGGGAAGAGCCAGCTGAACAGAAACAGAAAGGGAAGGGAGAACACACAAAATCCACCCAAAAACCAAAACACGAGACGTTCAACCAAAATCAAGGTTAAGAAATGGTTTGGTCCACTTTAGGGGTGTCTGAGATCAACATTTAAGAGTCTTCTAGGCATGAACATGGAAAATATATTGTAATATTTACGGTTACAGGTAAGATGGGTACATACATATCCCCCCTGTTGTTCAAACCATGGCACTACCTCAATAAGAATATCAGAGTTGCACTACTGGGTTATTTTCTTTATTCCTTCATATCATCAAAAGCCCGGTCAGAGATAATGTCTATCACCATGGTGGTCAGCGTCAGTCTTTGCTAACCAGGTTTTCTTCATCAGGCTCTGGGTGTGTTCCCATAAAACAGGGCATCATTTGACTCTATCAGTGCACAAAGTGGACCGGTCGTGCGCCCCTCTTTCCAATAAAAAAGAAGACATATCTCATCAGACTGCAACACTGTTGCTGCAAATAAGGAAAGAAGAATGCTGCCAGAAATTGTGCAGCTTCACAAGTTAATATATTTTATTTATCAGTGGGTTTATTTATAACGTGACAGCTGCACGTTCTACAGCTTTTACACTTAAAACTTGATCTAGAAGATTTAAATGTTATACTGCAATGCAGACAAGCAAGCAAAAGAGCAAATAAAGAACTTTAAACTGCACTAAACAAACCAAAGCGAAACAGAGAAAGCAGTGACTAAATCAATGGTAACAACACGTAATAGTGTATACTTTATTTTGTATACATAAAGGCTCCATGCCACAGAAGTCCAGGTCCAAATGCTCCGGAAAATGTTCATTATTGATCACCTCTTGAAAAGAAAGAAAATAGTGGCGACCAGAGTTCTTGAAAAATATGTCCGTGGTTGTTTTTTTCTAAGGTTAGTCTGTCTTTGCAAATCTTCGGCCTGAGGGAAGTAAGAGGAACTCATACGGCTTGCGTCAGCCAAAACTGACTGAGCTTTCCTCAGGGATCTCACCTTGTACAGGTGGGAAAGGTCGCTAAGTGGGATGCCAGCGATTCTACCGCAGACTTTATCGATACCCTGCAGTCGGTTCCTGTTTTTAATGGACAGTGACCCAAACCAGCAAATAAAGGAAAAGGTTAATCTGATTCAATAAAACAGTTGTAAAATTGTGTTATTTGCTGCAGGAATAGCTGAAAAGTAGGAGGGGATTCATTCTTCCAAAACAGAAGCATACATTTCTTTGCAATGTATGTTATGGTTATTAATATTCTGCATTTTGTCAGATCTATTTGGGGATGTGGCATGTCATTTAATAGATCCAAACAAGCATTTAAAGTAAATGTTATTTTCAGGACTGATGTTTGAAATGTTTTAACAGACAGCATCGCCAAAACATGCATGAATGTTCCTCCTTCAGTTTTGCATCTCGGACAGTTGGGTGTTTTGTCTTTGGAAATGTTATGCTTTTTTTTATGGGAGTTAGATATAATCTATGGATAAACCTGAAACTAGTTTCCTTGGTGTTGTTACTTGTAAATGGGGAATGTATTCTTTCGCAAATGTTTAACCAGGTATTTTATCTTTTTTTTTTTTACCAAATCTTTAAAATGATTGGGAAGGACGAATGATCTCCTTTGGCTGTAATATTATAACTAATCTTACATTTAATTGTAATGGAGGACACTAATATACCCAGTACTTCGGATAATTCAAACCTCATTTTCTTTAATAATAAAAAAATGAACAACATTCCAGATATGTAGTTATTTTAAAAGTCTGTGTTGGGAATGTCATGTTAGATGAATAGAATAGATGGAAATACAATTGTATAATCTTTCCAAGCTAAAAGTGTATTAAAACAAAACACTGAGCCATGTTTTTTATCTTCTGAATATAAGAGAGTCCAAAGGTAGCAGGATGAAAAAATTTACTTCCATTGAGACCCACAGTGAATCTCGTCTCCCCAACAACCATGAGTTTCGTAATCGGGCTGACCAGAGGTAGTGCTGGAGACTGGGACAGAGACAGGCAAAAATACATCAAAATATATTTTGATACAAAATACAAAATACCCCTCAAATAAATGTATCAAAATAAAATACATGTATTTTGTATTTTCAAATACAGAAAAAACTTTTTTCTTTTTCTGTTTAGCAGCGACCCGCAGCTCTATAGGTCACTCTGTCGGTCGGTCCACAAAGCTTTTTGTGAATAACTCAAAAAGTCCTTGACCAAAAATGTTCAAAATTTACATGCTGCAACTAGAGACCATGAGTAACTATACCAGAAAGAACAACCGTGATTCGTCCATTAATGGCGTGATAGTAGCAAATTTGGTCGCAGCTGTTGCAAATTTGCGCTTGTTTTCTCACAGTTTGGTGTAGGCTACCCTAAAATATTATTTATTGATTCAGATTTAGATTCAGACAACTTTATTGATCCGATGTGAGGCAGTTCATTTGTAGCATACTCATCCCAAGCATCAACCACAACAACATACAATTTCCTATGTTATGCACAGTCCAGTAAAACAGACCATGAGGTCACTGAAGGGCACATTGAATGGGCCAAGTTTAAAAAAACATATAGATAAATTATTATTATTTTTTTTTAAAATAAGTACAAAATATTGTTACATCCAATATTATAAGAATGTGTAGCCTATTGTTTTTGTTTTTTGATTCGTGGAGAAAGTATTTTGAGTATTTTAAATACAAAATTACTCCACTACAAAGTATTTTGTTTTGTTTTTTTATCTGCCTTATCAAATACAAATTACAAAATACTCAAATGTAATTGAAATACGTATTTTAAATACAAGTAATAGAAATACTGCCCATCCCTGATTGGGGAGACCCAGACCCCCCCAGGGATTCTGGTTTCATGAGGGTCAGTGAACTAACTCTTGTTTTTTATTGTGCCAAATTCAGAGATTTAAAAAATGATGCAGATAAATAACATGGGAACATGTGAAATGTATTCTCCCTGACAGAGATAATTACTGTTCTAATTCAGAGTCCTCTGGTGTTTCATACTCGTCCAGCCATACACTAGGTTTTGACTTAATCTCCTCGCCTTGCCCATAATGAGCCTTTGATACTGGCGACAATATGGTGACATTAGTTCTCTCCAACTCTCTAAATGTGTATCAGTGTCTTTCTCTCTCTCGACAGCATCCCCAGTGAGTCACCACATCAAACGGAGGAGGTCTTTTTCGCCACCTCCATCTCTCGTGATTACACTCAGTCTGTAAGCACTGAGACAACCCTAGGCCAGCCTTCTCACGGTGTGTGTGTGTGTGTGCTCTGAAGGTAAGTGCTTGTGACTTGCTCGTTCAGCTGATCTCTGTGGTGTAAATACCTGTATACTGTTTCAGAGTGGGACCCCTGGGTGACACACACACACACACACACACACAAACACAAACACACATGTCTTACTACAGACTGGCGACACTCTGGTAAAAGGTCTATATGATCTCCTGCTCGTGAGACGCCGCATGCGTTCCTGTGGTGTGTGGGCATCCATTTTGTGAATCAAAGGCTCGTGTCGTGAGTGGGCAGAGGGAGGGCTGTGGAGTGGAAGATGAGCACTGGGCCGCTGCTGAATCACAACCCACGCAGCGATCTGCCATCATCACGTACTTTACCGTTCCTCACAGTTTGGGTTACACTCTCCTCACAGCTGTCATACACTTCACAGATGTAACGAGTAAGAGACTGCTGATGTTAGCTTCATGTCCAAAACAAGCTAGCTACTTTCTAGAACATGACTAACACTTTCTCTCAGCTTATTACAAGGTGAGTAACACAGCATCGTTTGACTTCATTCACACTGTCAGTTACAGAATGACAGTTTATCTTCAAAGCAAGACCCAATAAAGTTCTGAAGACCTACTAACATGAGACAGACTTATTACTGCAGGCTTTGGAACGATCCTAAAACACAGATCTGGTGTGGAGCTGGAGGAGGATACACATTAGTCAAACATAAAAACCTGAATTGTTCTTTTTATCTGAATGCATTAGTTTTTATTCACTGATCAATCAAATCTCTTCGTCTTTGCCATTTTCTTTGATTTCTGTTTCAGTTCATTTTAGTTAGTGTCGATTCCTGCAGATGTTTCAACCTGAAGGCCTCCCAGGAAGGTGAAGAATTATACCCTTCAGTGGTGTACCGGCCATCTGGCATACTGGGTCAAATCCTGGTTGGCCGCCACATCAGTGGGCCGATGACTCGTCATAAATTTTATGAAGTTTTTACCGGCCGTCCAGTCCTGTCTGTCTTTTTTTTCTGTCTGTGTGTGCCTGTCAGATGACTCTGTAACATTTAGAAAAGAAGAAGAGCCACATGATTGAATTGTCCATCCATCCATCATCTATCCTTCCATCCATCCATCCATCCATCCATCCATCATCTATCCTTCCATCCATCCATCATCCACCCATCCATCATCTATCCTTCCATCCATCCATCCATCCATCCATCCATCCATTTATCCATTTATTCTTCCATCCTTCCATCCATCCATCCTTCCATCCATCCATCTTTCCATCCACCCATCCATCTATTCCTCTAATCATCCATCCATTCCTCCACCCTTCCTTTCTTCCATCATCCATCAATCCATCCATCCTTCTATTATTCTAATCAATCCTTCATCCATTCTGCCATCCATCCTTCTATTCCTCAAACCATCCATCCATCCATTTATCCATTTATTCATTTATCCCTCCACCCTTCCTTTCTTCCATCCATCCTTCCATCATCCATCCATCATCCACCCATCCATCATCTATCCTTCCATCCATCCATCCACCCATCCATCTATTCCTCTAATCATCCATCCATTCCTCCACCCTTCCTTTCTTCCATCATCCATCAATCCATCCATCCTTCTATTATTCTAATCAATCCTTCGTCCATTCTGCCATCCATCCTTCTATTCCTCCTACCATCCATCCATCCATCCATCCATCCATCCATTTATCCATTTATTCATTTATCCCTCCACCCTTCCTTTCTTCCATCCTTCCATCCATCCATCCATTTATCCATCCATCTATTCCTCTAATATCCATCATCCATCCATTCCTCCACCCTTCCTTTCTTCCATCATCCATCAATCCATCCATCCATCCTTCTATTATTCTAATCAATCCTTCATCCATCCATCCAGCCATCCATCTATTCCTCTAACCATCCATCCATCCATCCATTCCCCTAATAATCCATAATCCATCCATCGCTCCATCCATCCATTCATCATCCATCCATTCCTCCAACCTTCCTTTCTTCGTCCACCCATCCATGTCATCCATTCTGCCATCCATCCTTCTATTCCTCTAACCATCCATCCATCCATCCATCCATCCCTCTGTATATAAGTCAAGTCAAGTCAGTTTATTTATAGCACATTTAAAAACAACAGATGTACAGTGTTATAAGAGTATGTCCTTGTTAAACCTTTAAAGTCACAGAATAATAATCTGACAACAGTTGCTGAGCCGTTCACCTCATGTAAACAACTAAATAGCTGGTGCTGTATGAAAGGCAGCGTCTCTGCTAAACAACATGAATCATCATTAAAGCTCCACTTGCCCTCCACCTCCTTGGTTGCTGGTCATGATGGCTGTAATGTGATCAACTCAGTGGGTCATGGCGGCTGGAGCTAAAGGCCGCCCTCACTGAACCTAAACAACTTTTCTTCTTCACTTCATCCTTTACTTTTTAACTCTCCTTCCATCCCTTTCCTTCTTTCACTCGCAGGTTAAAGACAAACAGATGGGTGGGTGTTGCAGGCTTCTTTTCAGCGCAGAATTAATTAAGGCTTATGGCAGCTGACGCGTCAGATTCACACTGACCTGCAATTAAGGCGAACACTTGAGTTTGGAGAGCTGGGGATATAGCAGCTGAACGTAAAGTCCTGCCAACTGCAGGGAAAATACATCCTTCTCACTGTCATTAAAAGTTGCTTTGGTTACCTCGGATATGTTTTTATGCTCTGCTCTGTGTGATTGTGGGTTCTCGTGCTACTGTATTTGTGAGGACCACGTTCTCACAAATAGCTGAGCATGTTCCTTCTAAGGTCTGCAGACATTACAGTTAGAGTGAGATTTAACGAGGAGCTGAAACACTGACCAGTATGACTGTGGTTTGTTTGAATTTTATATTTGGCAATATATGTCAGACTTGATATCCACCTAGATTGTATTTCACATTATTGCCAACAGGGCGCAGCCATCTTACAACAAGCTAGTTGGTGATGTCACTGGGACGTTTGTCTCTGTTTGTCCAGTGAGAGTTGTTACGTTATGGACAAAACACACCAGTGGCAAATAGTGCTAGTCAAAAAAACCAAAAACCCTATTATTTTCAAAGCACAACCCCACACCGGCGGCAGCTTGACATGCGTTAGCACTCCCGGACGTTAAGGATGGCTCCTGTGCATCATCAAGCAGGCTTTTAGGTCCACCCAAAAAATCCTGGACACAAAAATGGTTTATCAGTCTAACTCCACGATTCAGTTCTAAACCAGGCTGTTCTCACAAAACTTTTATAGTTTTTTGAAAAGCAGTGCACCCAAATTCGTATATATATGTGGATGTGATCACATGACCAATGCGCTGACGGCAGTCCTGAGTGCTTGTGAGGACGCAGGTTGAGGTGGTGGATGGGTCAATAAGAAACAAACTTTCACCTGTAACTTTCTCTGGAGTTGCGTGTTTGGATCCATGTGTACTTTGAGTGAAGTTTCTTTTCCTAAACCTAACCTCCGTAACTTTATGTCAATTACATATCTGTACATTACTGACTTAACATCATTCATGGGCCGCAAATTCGTAGGATATCATATGAACTGTTTGATGAGAATGAGGAATGCACGGTATTGGATTTTTTGCCGATATCCAGTGTGCCAATACACAACAATTTGGCCGATAACCAATACCGATATCAATATATTCACTTTTTCCCCCGCCTAAATTTAGTGATCGTCAAGTCTCTTCTGTAGTGGAATGAACATCAAATTATGCATGCACACTCTTATCGTGACGGCCCACCAGCAGATACGTTTATTCATTAATTGTGGCCGATTCTTATTCTGATAATTCATTTTACGATCATCTTAAAGCCGATATCAGCTGATACTGATGATGTGCTAATATTAACGTGCATCCCTAATGAGAATACACTGTCTGCACAGTGCCCAGTATTTTCTAACATGTATATTTTGTTTAGAAAGAGATCACTGATTTTGCTTTACCTGGAATTTAAAGCGATGCTTTGCTGATTTTAAATCAGCTTCATATCATAACAATGTGGGTAGTATTGTGTGAATGAAATATGGTAAACTTCCCTCCATTTCATGGTGTGTCATGTGGTGGATCTGGCCCTCGGGATGTTGCTTAAACTGCAGATTGTACTTCCTCATTTTCTGTTAAAGAGTAAACAGTAGTGATGGCCAAATGAAGCCTCATGAAGCATTTTCTTTATTTTCTGAGCCCACTAGATGGCGCTCATGGTTTAAAGAGAGAGGCTCAAAGAATGGCAATTCAGTGTGCTTTCAACCTTTTGTTGAACAAAAAGTGCCATCTAGTGGGCTCATAGAATAAAGTAAGTGCTTCATGAGGCTTCATTTGGCCATCACTAGTAAACAGTAAAACTTGGCAGTGCTGATCAAAAACAAACCAAGAATCTGTCATCACGTTTCCTATTTCTCTTCTCAGATGTTCTCAGAAACTCACAGTTTAACTGTAAAACAAAGTTGTTTCTTACTGGCCTGCCGCCATATTGTTTTAAGATGGGCAGCTCACATTAGGTCACCCACCAGCGAGAACATTTATCTGGTTCCAGTGCGACGCAGTGCATTCTGGTAATTGTAGGTTTTCTATCTCTTAAACAAAAGCAAATGCCACAGTCCTTTTTCTCTGTTTTCTCTGGTAGCACCACTTTGTGCGTCTTTGTACTGCAAAGACAGTCCAGTTTAATGAAAAGACGATTGTTCAAGCAGTTAAAAACTTCTTTAAACGAGCCCTTTTATTTATAAATAACTCAATTGTATGTTTTTTTGTGAATTAAACAGTCACTGCACACTGTCCACAAGCTGGATTTAATGCAACTGTTCTTTCATATTTCATCTGATTATTTCTGATGCTGAAGTTAAATGCAACAACTCAACTTGGTATTAATTAATGCAATCATGCTACAAATTGTATTTCCACTGTCAGGATGAGCATGTATTTATAAGAGCACTGTACATACAGGGTGCCCTCAGTGTATGGTTAAACAAATATGTCGATGTATGTGTTATTTATTCCTGGCTGTTTCTTGTTAATATATGTACATATGTGTGAAAGCAGATTGTTATGATTGGAAAGCTGAGTTCCTCATTTTTCATGCTAAGTGTGATGTTGTGATGTGAGGAGTTGGAGTGGACCAGCACCCACGGGTGCACCAAGCTTGGAACATGAGAAATGTGTGAAGATGAAGACAGCTGCTGCTCGTGGACCTTCCTGTTAACACCTAGCTGTCACTCCTACTACGCAAAGACCACACGATACTGTGTTTGTTTCTCCGAGGAATATATGCTGGAATGAAAATAATAACAGGAAAATAACGGTTCCCCTGGAAACACTGTCAACAAAAAGCTATGACTTGAGGGTGACAGCACACAGCTCGGAAAATGTCTGCACTATTTAGCTGCTTCTGATGCTCCAGTCTCAAATTTAAATATACACTCTCCCATAGATTGACACAGACGTAAAAATGTTGCCATTAATAAGCCCCACAGGATGTTGCGATGTTGCGATTGCAACAATTAACGCAAATTAAGCCAATCCCAGTGAATTCGGCACAACCCTGCAACTTTTAAAGGTGACAAATGATTTGTTAATTAATGCTGATGCTGGGTCTTGTTCCATTCTTGTGTTGCTGGATTTAAACTCTGCATTTTGATACTGTTGATCATGACATCCAGAAATGTTTCCATTAATAATTATACATCTTCATTTTCCCATGTTAATTATGGTGTGCCTCAGGGGTCATTTCTTGGTCCTATCCTGTTTTCTTTGTATATGCTTCCTTTGGGTGACATCATTCGTAGGCATGGTGTTTCTTTTCACTGTTAGGCCAACGACACTCAGTTGTACCTGCCCGTCAGGCCTGTAGGTGTAAATGCAATGACTGGATGTCAAAACACTTCCTTCAGCTCAACTCAAACAAAACAGAAATCCTTGTCATCTGTCTCCAACAGATGACTAACCAAATACTGCCCTCTTGTGGCTCATTTGCACAATTGATTAAGCCTGTTGCTAAAAATCTTGGGGTCATTTTTGATAGTGAATTGAAATTTTAGCAGCATGTAACCAAACGTGTTCAGTCCTGTTTTTATCAGCTTAGAAATATTTAAAGAATAAGACCAATTTTTAGTAATAAAGACACAGAAACATTATACATGCTTTTATATCCTCTCACCTTGATAATTGCAACAGCCTTTTTAGCTCTTTAGATAAAAAACCCGACATGATTTGGCTTTGCTTTTGGGGAGCTGCAGTGTTTTCCCCCAGGCCTGGGACACAATCACACACTCAGTGACATGGCTAACTGTTAGCATCACATGGCTAACGTTACCCAACATTTGTTAATGGGTTTGTCAACAGAGTCGGGCCCTTTCAGTGTGAGATTGTTGAGACTGTTAAACAGCTGGTGTGGGAGCTAACCAGGCACAAAGCAGGAGGAGAGCAGCTCACAGAGATGGTCCTTCAGCCTTGCCTTGCTCCGAATCAAGACTGCTATGTGGCTATGTGTTCATTTTTACATCTTTTACTTGCTCCCACAGTTTTATTGAGAAAAAAACCCACCTTAAAATTGCAATTATTTTTTTTTTTTTAGAAAAGCTGCCATGAAATCAGGCATTTTAGGCCTCAACAATACCCCCCGAAAAACACCCTGCAAAATCCTAGAGACTGTTTACTCCTTTAAAAACTGGCCAACCATGGACGGATGGACGGATGGATATTCTTGTTTGCATAATCCTGTCTAAAATTAAAACCATAATAGCTAGAGAATTCATCCTATTTGCAACAGAAAGCTAAGACTCTGTCTTCCCAATCATCATGTCATTACATTGTTGCCTTACCTTACGGGATTGCAAATGTTGAATTTTGCCACATTTACACCAGAATTTCCCAGGGAATTTCCCCGTCATGGGCACAGGAGGTCACTAATTGCATAATCCTGCTGTTGATTTAAAATAAAACCCATCAGAACTCGAATATTTATTCTTTACGTAGCAGAGAGCTTAAGTTTCTGTATTACGTATCATCATGTTGTACGCTCATAATGACGTCATTGCACTATTAGGTGTGGTGTGCAAATGTGCAGTGGCCCCAGAGGAACAAATGAACACCTTTCACCTCTGCTCATAAAAAAGAGCATATCTCAAAAACTAAGTAATGTGTAGAATTCAAATAACTTTTTCAGTGTTGATAAATATTGTATTTATGTTTTTTACATTCAAAATATTTTGGTTGGATATTGTTTGTGTTTTTATTTTGAGGAATCAGATGAAAAAAACATTCGATTTGTATCTATTTAATATACATTTTCAAGACTTTTGTAAATTTTTATGATTAATTGACTTACATAACCTTTTAGCTCAGGTTGTACAGATTTTAGGGATATGAAGCATTTGAAGATAGTCCAAGAAATGACATCACAATAAGCAAAAATATCACTGTAGGCACTGGTAGACCATTTCTATTGCAGAGTTCAAAGGGTTAACACAAAGTGTCCACTATATGTGTTCTGTTATTAGTTGATTGAAAGGATATATTCGGTCATATCAAGGTAAACTGTTGTGCATATTATATTGGCTCCTATGTTAATGATATGAAGAAATCAATCTGATCTTCCATAATAATCCCACTGACATGACAGAGTTAACTTTGAGAAAATAAAATGGGGATAAATTGATTTTTTCTATTGTGATTTTTCTGTAGTCTGAGTGTGCCTCAGCTAAAACGCTATGGGCGAGGTGGTCCGTGCAGAGAGAAATGTATGTACACACAAACTGTTAACACTGTGGAAGCTGTTTGCCTCCATGAATTGCAAATATCACTATATTATTTTCTTTATTTGTTTCGACACGCCCATCCACCACAGTGACCACCACGCCCATAGCTTTTCTGTTTTTGCAAGCTGAGGAATAATCCGGTATTGACGTAATTCCTAGAAACACTGGGATGTTAAAAATATAGCACGATACTTTTTACATACCATTTTTGAAATTTCACAGCAGCGAGTTATTATGTATGTTTCAATGGAAAGCAGGACAAACACATGCACAAGCAATCCACTTCAGTACCCTCCAGTTCACACACTAACAGGATGAGTGACATTCCAACATTGCAGGAGATTTCGAGGAAGTTTCATCATGTTGCCAGAAAACCATGAAGTGGTTGGTGTTGTAGTGGGATACGTATTTCTAGGTTTGACTCCTCTGCCTTGTGTTTTCAAAGTCAAGGTCGTCTCTGGGTGCACTGAGAGAACTGAGAAACACTGCTTTCATGTGTTTAACACACACTTTATTTACCTCTGTTACACAGTCTTTGCTTTGCCTTTATGAATGCTTAAGAACAGAAAATAACAAATGAGACTATCTCCAAGTCAAGAAGTATTAAAGAAACAAACACCCGGCGAACACATCATGGCCTTTGTCAAAAACGGTCAAGGTCAGATGCCAAAAAACGACAATGCAATTATGAGGTGGGCTGCCAGTCGTATCCACGTCCAGTAATGGTCCAATCACATCCTGGTGTTGCTACGAAAAAAGACAAGGTTGGTATCTTTGTTTTTTTTTTATGCCTCCCTGCTGGCAATAGCCACAGACATACGTCCAGTCCTCATCAACGTGATATCACTTTTAGGGAATTTCTTCAGTTTTGGCACAAACATCCACTTGGACTCAACAATGAACTGATTTGATTTTGTGGTTGAAGGTCAAAGGGCAAGGTGACTGAGACCTTGCATCCGTCTCATTTTCATTATCGCAATACCTCACAAACACCCTCAGGGAATTTTTAAATTTGACACAAACGCCCACTTGGACTGAATTGATCAGAATTTCACTAATTAAAATGGGACGAGTTAACACCATGCATATGTGTTATCACATGTAGGTATAGGTGCTTCTGCAAAACGTAATAGTTCATATATAAAACTATGATTTTGTGCTATTTTTAGGCCAACAAAAGTAACTGAATACACTTATATATAATGTAAGAATTGTTTTTGATAATTATTAACAAAGATTTAAAGGGGTCCAGTACTTAACCTGAACCTTAGTATTTCTAAAACCCTTGTTACGGCCCTGACCACATTCCTGTTCATACTTTTACAACTCATCATAGGAGCGACAAAACAAATCACCAATGATGTCAGTTGTGTCAGGCACACAGATCATTAGTAGGTGAGCAAACATTTAAAATGGGGCACTTGAAGTGGGATGGTAAAAAAAAACGGCAAATGGACTTGCATTAGCATAACGCCTGTCTAGTCTTCCGACCACTCAAAGCACTTCTAAACTACATGTCACATTTATCCATTCACACCCACATTATTACACTGGTGGCCAAGGCTACCATTCACGGTGCCACCTGCTACTCAGTTAGCTATTCACACACACTTACAATTTGGGGTTCAGTATCTTGTCCAAGGACAGTTTGACATGTAGACAGAAGGAGCCGGGGATAAAACCTCCAATCTTCTGATTAGTGGATGACCTGCTCTACTTCCTGAGCCACAGCCATCCAGAAATGACTAATAAGCAGTGGAACAAAACCTGCACAAAAAAACAACACGCATGGTCCTCTCCACTCCTCTCACCCACACTTGAGCATCCGTCCAGGGAGGGCCGCGGAGGTCAGGCAAAGCGGGCCGGCACTCAGCACGTTTACATGCACAGCTTAATCGAGCTATGCTCAAAATTCGATTTTGGCGTCTAATCGGACTTCTGTCCTTGTCCCAGTTTACATGCAACTGAGAAAATCGAATTACTGACGGGAACGTGTCCTCCTCCTCAACACTAGGTGGCGATATGCGTTGTTTCAGCGGGTTAATACGGCCCCCTTTCCGGTTGACCTATTACGTCACTTAATAATAAACAACTGGAGTCAGGCGGCAGACCGGCAGCAAGATGGATAATCGTACAGCTTTGTTCATCTCGTACGTAATGTACGCGTTACTGATTGTGCAGATAAGGTGCACGCTATCCCTCGTGGTCATGGTGATTTTGAGAGGCAGACAAGAACGCCGTATGCTGTTGGAGGGCTACAACAATAGCATGTCTTGTCTGTTCCGGGGTCATACGCCAGCGCGGGGGGTGTGGAGCATGCGCACATGCATTGTCTAGTTTAACGCCGATTAAGGCATATACATGCCGGAGAAAATCGAATTCCAGTCGCATTATCTGGGTGTCTTAATCGGAGTTGGAGAACTCCGATATTAGTCGGAGTAACACGTTTACTTGCACTTCAGTTGTCCAGTTATAGTCGGATTAAGGCAATAATTCGGTTTTTTCAAGTGTCATGTAAACGTAGTGAGTGTGTATCCCAGAACGGGTGCTCAAGTGTGGGTGAGAGGAGCGGTAAGGACCGGCAATGGTAATGTATAGTTACCTGGGCTTCATCAATCAAATTACGCGTTACTGCCCAACACTGATTATAACTATTTAATAAGAAAGTAGTATTTGGGTATAGCAAAAAAATAACAATAAACTTCAGGCTGCAGCCTCCGCTCGGAAAATTAAATGGTCCTAAAACTGTGGTCTTGAAACTGCAGCAAAGTTTTCTAAAACGCAAAGGACAGACTTTTCTGTTTTTAGAGAAAGCGTTGTCATTTCACATTTTATAAGGCTTCATAACATCAACATGCAAATTAGGTGTCATGATGACCACACCATCTATTGGTAAAGATGGCCAAATGAAGCCTCAGGAAGCATTTTCTTTATTTTCTGAGCCCACTAGATGGCGCTCATGGTTTAAAGAGAGAGGCTCAAAGAATGGCAATCCAGTGTGCTTTCAACCTTTTGTTGAACAAAAAGCGCCATCTAGTGGGCTCAGAAAATAAAGAAAATGCTTTGTGAGGCTTCATTTGGCCATCACTATCTATTGGCAACAGGAAGTATGTCTTGTCAGACATTTAACTTTTGATTTACATGAAAGTCATGACTTATAATAACTGTGTTCTCCCGTGCCACATAGTGGACACAAGAAGTGGTACAAAATGTGGAATAGGTCATTTGTTCTAGAAGTATAACCATCTCACTCCTGCAGGCTGCGTCTGACTTTCACAGAAATTAAAAGTGTCCTGTCAGCACCCCTGATGGGCGCAAAGGTGCGAGGGCCCGGTCATCGCTGATTGCAGCTTTGTCTTGTTTTATTTGTTTTACGTTTAATAGCCTACACTGCTAATTTGACAATGGTGATTTTAAAACTTTTTCTGTGAGGTTAAAAAGCGGCAGTTATATACATTTTGAGAATTTGTTCATGTCTGGTTTCCTCTGAATAATGACAATATACACTGTTCATCTTGATAAAATATGATCACTCAGTGTGCTTGATCCAGTGGTCACCACTTGTTTCAAAGCAAAGATTGCTCATTGTTTCCAAATACAAGCCAAAATATATCTCAATTGTCACCACACTTTGTTGTATATTGGGTATAATCTCAGCTTGTTCAGTGTCCACAGTCATTCTCTAATTAAAATGTATAACTGTAAATGCTGTAACGCCATCAGCCATAACGATAGCTGATGCTTTGTTAGTGTGGCTGTATTCCTTTGATCTTTGCTAACAGTGATGTTGTTAACAGTACCTCATTAAAAAGAAAAAGTAGCTTATTGTTACTATCAGCAGCAGCACTTTAGTCCTGGAACAGCAGTTAGTATTGTAAAGGATGGCCCTCATTTGGACTGCAGACAGTTATTAAGTCATAGCTTATGGAACACAATATGGCCTGCATATTCAATATCTTCATTAAACAATTACTGTGCCTTTGTTAAATTGGTTGGCCAGCTAATCTTGTTAAGCCATTTGCCTGAGGCCTAATTCCATGGAAGGTGATATAGTGAGCGACACGACTATTTTGAGGCGTCTCTCTTGCTTTCATATCAGGACCCTGGTATTGTGTTTGTAATAGGAAGGCGGCGTTATTAAGATGTAATGTGGGAGTTGAGGAGATATTATATATAATGACTATCTATTCTTATCGTCTATTAGAGGACTCTTGAGATTTATAGGCTGTGTGTGTTCAGACTTTCAGCCAAGTATCCTCCACAGCAGAGAAGCAGAATATACCATCCATCCATCCATCCATCCATCCTCCATCTATCATCCATCCATCCATCCAGCCAGCCATACATCAATCATCCATCTATCATTCATCCATCATCCATCCATCCTGCTAGCCAGCCATCTATCCATCCATCCATCCATCCATCCATGCTGCCAGCCATCCATCCATCCATCCATCCCTCACCTATCCATCCATCCATCCATCCATCCATTCAGCCCGTCAGCCACCCATCCTGCAAGTCATCCATCCATCCATCCATCCATCCATCCTGCCTGCCTGCCAGCCATCCTGCCAGCTGGCTAGATTTGCAGACTCATCCATTGGACAGACTCCTCTCTGAGACTCGTCTGATCATTTCTGACTCATCACCTTTCTTGTCAAGGTGACACATTGTTCAGGCTTTCTAAATAAATACAGGGTGTGGTGAGGAGTCATACAGAGTATGGTGAACATATCGAAGCACCAAGGGCCGTGATCAGTGGAGTCTATATCAGTGTCAGAGAGAATGTATCAGCTGTGATATCATTTCCATGAAACATGAAGAGTCTGATTATTGCTCTCTGTACTAGAGGTAAGACCTGGCACCTGACATGGCTTACAATGGTTACAGTTACTGGATAAAAAAATAATATGTGGGTCATAACTGTTAAGCAGCAACATTTCTGTTCCCATTTATTTCTTCCTCATATTTTCTTGTCAAAATGTGTCAGATATTTATAAATGGCTTAAATTATACATTAAGGTCTTTTTAATCACATAACCACTAAATAACACACATTAAAAATGACTTTATAAAATATTCAAAATATTATTCACGTTTATAACCCTTTTTATCACCCAGTTCATCTTTTCTTGCATTCAAAAGACTACAGTTCCACTGTAATACGTTACATACGTTTTTAAAGTGGGAGTAAATTAAGTAAGGTTAGCAGCAACTTCCGTTTTTTGTTCATTTTATTTTATTTTAATTTTTATGTTCCATGATGTTAATCTGTCACACTCTTGATGTTGGTTCAAAGTTGGTTCAATCAAAAAAAAAAAAAAGGTAAAAATGTTTTTGATAAAGTTATATAAATTCTGTTTACGTGTAAAGTAGCTACCTAAATCCAGATCACTCACAGGGCTATGGCTAATTTAGCTCAAAATGTTCCACTGTGTCAGGTCTAAAACCATTAAACCAGTCCACCTATAGTGAAAATGATTTGATCGCCAGGGCCAATATGTTTTCCTGACAGTTAAACATGTTACTGTTCTTATATGAATGTATTACAGAGTGTTATCATGTTGTGTCTGAGTGGTTTGGGCTTACAGGGTGTCTGTTTGGTCAGTAGTTTGTCCCGTTAAACAACAGTAGCCTCCAGCTTTTTTAGTCATCTTTGGTTTTGATCAGTAAATTTTTAGTGTAAGAATTTTCAATTTGATTTTCACACAAACACACACACACACACACACACACACACACACACACACACACATATATTCAACATAAAACATGTATTTGATTTGTTTGTTTTTAGTTTTAAGTGTTTAGAATGTTGGAAAAATAATTCATCTTCACATCTATGTCTTGTATTACAGAGGACACACAGCATGAATCTGTTTAAGAGGCATCTGTATTTAAATAAAAATGAAGGTTTGCAAAGTAATAATTCCATATTAGTTGTTTAATCAAAAATATAAAACCAATCTAATTTAGTTTCGGTGCATGCATGTAACGAATAAATCTGCAGGTGTGGATGTGTGTTACAGTGGGACAGTGGGACAGTGAGCAGCAGTGCAGCCTTACAGCAGGAGCTGAATTTACCTGCCTCTGAATTTCAACTGCACTCTCACTTTGACACAAAGTCTTCTGGATTGAGAGACTTACTGCAGCTGCTGTTGTCATTACCGGTCATGGCAATCTGTTTGTCCATTATAAACGGTGAAGTTCTTGCATCAACAAAAGCTCGTCCCTGGGTGGGCTCGAACCACCAACCTTTCGGTTAACAGCCGAACGCGCTAACCGATTGCGCCACAGAGACAGCTGCGCACCACTTCCACAGAAAACCGGACTGTATCTTTAGGTCCGACCAACCTGCATTTGATTTAGATTGAAGCTGTCAGGCTGGAGATGTAAACCTTTTCACTTACCACCTTTTTTTCTGCTTGTTGGAGAGGTGGAAGCTTCCACATGCAGACATGTTGAAGGTGACGGGACACTGTGTTTTTAAACTCTCTATTTCAGCTGAACTCTGACTTTGAATCCAGGTGTTTTCTATTGGACGCAACACACCTGATGATTTCTCACCATCATTTTGCTGCTGGTTTCATAACTGATCACAATAACCTGCTTTTTCATTCACAGAACTTCACTGAGTGGGCCTCAACCACCAGCCTTTGTACAGACGGACACACCGACCTCTTGCTCTACGGAGTACTGATGTGTCGTTCGCGAACGAGCCGGCTCTAAGAACCAACTCCCGTCGGGGAGAACCGAATCTTCAGCGGCTTCTCCTCAGCTCTGCTGAAAATCCATACAGGCGAGGGCGGGACTTTATTTTGACGGGCACACCATACGGCCAATCACATGCGAGCATAGACTAGGATCATACCATTATGTGAAAGAAGGAAGGGAGGCAGGCCAGATACACACAGAGGGACAGAGAGACGGGGCAGCTGGATTTAAATGCAGAAGCAGCATCTGATTTGTTTGCTGTGTTCAGCTGTTCATTTAAAGGTTTCATTAAAATGTTAAACAACAGTAACTGTGTAGTTTTTTGTACCGAAAAGAATGGAAAAAAATAAGGCTATTATAAAGCACTGAATAAAAAATTGCTTACCAACACACAAACCATTCACAGCTGCTAAATTAGGCTAAAATAGAAGGCTCTGAGTGATACTCAATTAAGAGCTATTTGGGAGCCATGAGAGCCGGCTCTTTTAAGGGAGCCGAGCCAAAAGAGCCGAATCTTTGAAAAGAGCCGTACCCCACATCCCTACACAGAGACCGCTCTTGCCTGTTGTTGAGGGGGAGGAGCCTTGATCTGCAGGCCACACCCACTTGCTCTTGCAGTTCACTTCAAAATGTCAGGCTGTAGACCTTCATGTTTATCAATTTACTCTCCTGCTTTTTTCAACAGAGGACGCTGAGCTGATGCAGACATCATTCATACTGTTTGGGATTAATTTCAGGATTTCCTGAATTGTGTTACCAAGCAATCGAATTAAAAGCTGCTGGTTCATGATTAGCACAGGGTTGGGCACCACAGGAGAGCTCAACATTTTGAGAAATATTATTGTTTGCTGTCAAAGCCACAGTCAGATGAGAAGATTAATATCAGGTTCATCTCTGAAACACAGCCTCCATCAGAAGAGAAAAAAAAAATATTTCAACAGCTCCATCCATCAAACAGTCACCTGGTTTGTTCATCGCTGTGCAAACCTGCCGACCACACTATGAGACGCTGCTTTCAATCTCTGCACACAGTGGTTGTAGGTCAATAGAAAGCTCGGCCGCGACAGGAACATGTAATGATTCTCGTTGCCTCCAGTCTTTTTGCTGAGCATGTCTCAGTCCAGAGATTTGAACCCACAACACCCGTAGTCATGACTTTACTCCCCACTGACCACTCTTAGCCCTTCACTGCTATGCACACACACTGTTCAGTATTTGTGTCTCAGCACTAGCTGCCTGATGAGAGACAAATACATGGACGGCACCACACACACACACACACACACACACACACACACACACACTCATACACAGGCCAGACAAATGATTACAGCATACAGTACGTAGCTGGGTGAGGATAAATATTCATGTACCAGCACGCCTACGTACTGTATCACTTTGTCATGCTAAGTCTTTGTCCATGCCCACGTTCACATGCGGCACGGCTCATTCTGTATGCGTTCAGCAAACACAATTACATTACATAAACTCCAGTCAGTCAGCAGCCAGAGGCAGTGTGTCCTCAGAGGGACGCAAACAGTCCTCAAACAAACAGTCCACATGGTCATAAAAGACACCTAGTCGGACAAGTTTTACTTTCTGACTGGTCCTTATTTTACAGGTAGATTATCTTGTTGATGCTGCCTGCATGGCCCAGACGTGTCCATTCACTGCAGCTCCCCTTCCAATAGACAACTCCAGTGCTGGTTTGCAGGACTGTGAGGGAACTGCTGCAGACATACAGAGGACACTAAGACAAAGACATGTTGAATCTGCTGTCTGTCCTTTGAATCTGAGGACAGAAACATGAACTGTAAAGTGATTAAAGTGATGATTATTACTGGGTTGGGAGACAGTTACTGCTTGGAGCGAAGGAGTTCAGGTATTTCGGGGTAAAATGGAGCGTGAGATGGACAGGAGGTTTGGCGCGGCATCTGCAGTGATCGGTAGTGATGGCCAAATGAAGCCTCATGAAGCATCATCTTTATTTTCTGAGCCCACTAGATGGCGCTCATGGTTTAAAGAGAGAGGCTCAAAGAATGGCAATTTAGTGAGGTTTTAACCTTTTTTTTTTTTTTTTAACAAAAAGCGCCATCTAGTGGGCTCAGAAAATTAAGTAAGTGCTTCATGAGGCTTCATTTGGCCATCACTAGTGATCAGGGCTTTGCGCTGGACGGCTGTGGTGAAGAGGGAGCTGAGCCGGGTGCCGGAGCTTTTGATTAACCAGATTATAACAATATAAAACTTGATTTTTTTGGCATATATTGAGAAATAGGTGCACATAATGTCCTGCAGTGTGGTCTAAAGAGTTAAAAAGACATTCTCTCCATTTCATCTTGATATTTATCTCTGCTCTCTGCTGCTAAAAGTCGCAGATTGATAAGTTTGATTTTATAGGTTGTATGCAGTTGATACTGGCATACACAAGCATACATATTTTCTTTTACAGGAAGAAATCATGATTTTATTTTGACATAAGAACATGAAGAAATCAATGTTTTTTTGGGTTGTCCATCCGACCATCTGTCCCTCTGTCCATTCATCTGTCCGTCCCATTCTTGTGAAAAAGATACCTTAAGAATGACTTGACAAAATTCCTTCAATTTTGGCACAAACGTCCACTAGACTCAACGATGAACTGATTACATTTATGTTGTCAAAGGACACTGTGACCTTGTCTGTCTCATTCTTGTGAACATGATATCTCAAGATCACCTTGAGGGAATTTCTTCAAATTTGGCACAAATGTCCATTTAGACTTTGCGTTGAACTAATTAGAATTTGGTGGTTGAAAGTCAAGGTCATTGTGACCTTGCATGCAACTCCTTGTCCTGAATGCAATATCTCAAGAAAGCCTTAAGGGACATTCCCTTTGCCAGATTTGGCACAAATGTCCAATTGGACTCAAAAATGAACCCATTAGAATTTGGAGGTCAAAGGTCAAAGGTCAAGGTCACTGTGATGTAACAAAACATGTTTTTTTAGCCATAATTCAAGAATTCATACACTAGTTATGGTTAAATTTCACAAGAAGGTCTAACAGGATAAAATGATGAAGTGATGACATTTTATATCCAAAAGGTCAAAGGTCAACTTCACCGTGACATCATCATGTTCTGCAAAAACACTTTTCTGACCATTATTCAGCGTCACATCTCGGGAACAGAAGGGGAGACATTTGGTCAGATACTGAATTGGTGACTCTAATCTTGAAACTTGAGTGCTGCATGGAGCCAACTTCCTGACCTCTTAGTTCCTCTGAACAACGTCTTTTAACTGTCCCACAATCGAGGCTGGTGGGTAAGGGGAGATTGTGTCTTTGCGGTAGCTGCTCCGAAGCTCTGGACCAGTGTTCCACTCTCAATCACCCTTTGATAGCTGTTAATAAACAGCCGTTAGTTTTTGAAATGTAATTTTGTTTGCGAATCATATGTTAGTATATTGGGTTTATATATCTTAATGTACTTCCTTATGCGTGCACACAAAAGTCACCGTATGGAGCTGTAAATACACAGTTTTTGTAAGTGATCTTTAGCTTTTAAATAGTGATGTGATACATAGGGAGCAAACATTTTTTTAAATGTACAAATTAGACAGTTAAATGATAAAGGATAATACAATGAAACTCAACAGCCCCACGAGTCCCCAGTTTGAGAAGCATTTAATAGTGGCTACAGTTAGCAGACAGAGAACACCTCACATCAGAGTGCTGTGGCCCCCCGCTGTATTCACTGTCCAGTCACATAACATACAGTCACCAAAGAAGAACAGAGGTGTTTCCTCTGCTTTGCAGCTTTGCCATCTCCCTACGCTTGGTTCAAAGGTACAGCGTTCTCCCTCTGAGCTCCAGCTTCATTGTTTACCAGAAGCTGAACCCCCCTAATAAGCTTTGACACCGTGTAGGCCGCCAGCCTCTGCTGCCGCACAAGCAACGCGGCAAAAAACAGCAAGCTCAGACTGGTGTGTAATGACTGAAAGAAAAGGAAGAAAAGTCTTTGTGTGTGTGTCAGCATCTCCAGGAAATCGGTTTTCTAATCTGTCTACCGTTAAGACTACTGTCCTACGCCCACTATGGGACACACACACACACACACACACACACACACACACACACACAACAATGCACATGAACTCACACTGATGCTGATTTCTTCTGGGTTTGGCTCTGTGATAGGCCCATTCATCATGGAAGTAGTTGTGCAGTACAGTGCATCGTGTACACACCGTCTCACACAACACTGCCCTGCTACTTCAGCAGCTGGAGGGGTTTTCCTACTTGAGAATTCTGCCTGTGTTTATATTCCGACCACACAATAATCTAGTCAGAAAATAAGTCTATCTAAGTGTTTCAACAGTACAGTGATTTGTGGCAGAGGTAGTGTTCGCTGTGCTACGTTTTGTCCCACAAATGGCGGCCTGACATCAGAGCCAGTCGTCAGACACACATGCCTTGCAGTGTTTGTTGGAGATCAGTATGCATAATCACTGTTGTCCTGTCCTTTGCCCTTGCAGAAAGAGGGAGCCCATCATCACTGGCTGAAATGCCAAGTCACTGAGTCACCGCAGCTTCCTGTGGTACCTGTAAACAGAGAGAGTCAAGGAGACGCAGACATAAAAAGAGAGGGAGAATGTGACGTCCTCTGTCTGACTTTAAACTGACTTTTCGAGTCATAAGCTGGATTTGTGACACATTTTAATGGAAATATTAGTCTCTGGGATTTTAAGGACATCATGTCTACCTGGGGGAGAATTATTGAGATGTTACAATTGTTGTGAATATCTCATTAAACTCCATGTAGTGCCATTATGATTGTCTACCAACCAACTGGCTGTGCACACATATCGAAATGTTATAAATTCTCATATTGCTATTTATTTGCCTCAACTGCACAGAGATCAGGGACTTCATTTAAAACAGGCTTATTAAAGACATTTATTTTTAATTTCCCTGTTGATCAAGTAGAGTGGCACAGGGTGCATTGGTTAGCATTGTCACCTCAAATCAAGAGTTTGCATGTTCTCTCTGTGTCAGTGTGGGTTTACTTCAGGTTAATTGGTGACTCTAAAAAGTGCCGTGAATGGTTTCCTCTCTTTTTTTCAGCACTGTGATAGTCTGGTGACCTGAGACCTAAGATAAGCACTTATGGAAAATGATTGAATGTTTCACAAGTGGAGTTTATTCATATTTTATTCTAATCTCAGGCCTTGAAATATATTTTTTCCAAACATGATATGTCACAAATATATTGCCCATCCAGACCACTCTCTGCTGGGCCACAGTGTGTGGGTAGGTGAGGTGTGTGTCATTGTATTTGCAGATTGTGACCATTTAGTTGGATTTTGCGACCATGGAGCACCACTGCGACTTGGAAATATCATCGACATATGAACTGGAGAGCTGCTAGTTTGTTTTCAGCTTACAACGAGTAAATTCTCACATTTTGCTGCCCGTCATTTAAATTTAACTTTTAACAAGTTTAACAGTAGTGTGAGCAGGTGAGGCCTGTGTTTTTGTATCTGCAGGGCTCCAAACCATGATCATTTAGTTGCATTTTGTGACTATGGAGCACCAATGCAACCTGTAAATAAAATTCTAATATAAACTGGAGAGCTGTTAGTTTGTTTCCATCTCACAGATCAAATCTTTGCTAATTGCTACTGCTGACTGGAGGCTTCAAGTTCGCATTATAAACAAGAATTTCTGCCCGAGATGAGCCGAGTGTTTCACAATAAAAGCACCAGTGGTCCCGCTTTGATTTATTTCATTATATAAATACTTTATTCAACTTTATTATAACAGTACTTTAACTTTATTATAACACTACTTTATCTGAATGTTTTGAAAAAGTAGTTTTTATAGTAGTTTATTAGTAGTTACACTATTTTAGAGGACATTTCAAAATATAGTGATGCAGCCTAAAAATAGTGATATATATATTTATAGGCCCTATCGCCAGCCCTAGTAAGAACTTGTGAACCCCGTCTCCCTCCAGTCCTCCATTTATTCGTCAACACTACCAAGATGAGCTTTCTATATGTCCCCAAATGAACCTGCTTGATAGCAGCAGCTGCTCTGAGGGAATGAACTTTGGAGGCCAGACGGCCCATAGGAGGGGAGGGACCATTGAATCACTTTCACAGTAAATTACTTGGACATTTTTTACAGTAAACTGTTGTGAAATGACAGCTGGATACTGTGATCTCACAGTAGCTATACCTGCATATTACTGTGATTTAGCAGTATGCTCCTGCAAAATTACTATATTTAACTGTAACCTCACAGTTAAAGCCCACTGCATTACTGTGATAAAACAGTATTTTCCTGTAAATTACTGTATTTCACTGTAATCTCACAGTTAAACTGCTTCTGTAAAATTACTATATTTACCTGCATGAATTTCACATCTCTGCTTTTTGCAGATGATGTGGTTCTGTTGGTGTCCTCACACCTTGACCTCCAGCATGCACTGGGGCAGTTTGCAACCGAATGTGAAGCGGTCGGTAGTGATGGCCAAATGAAGCCTCGTGAAGCGCACTAGATGGTGCTCATGGTTTAAAGAGAGAGGCTCAAAGAATGGCAATTCAGTGTGCTTTTAACCTTTTGTTGAACAAAAAGCGCCATCTAGTGGGCTCAGAAAATAAAGTAAGTGCTTCATGAGACTTCTTTTGGCCATCACTAGCGGTCGGGATGAGCGTCAGCACCTTGAAGTCTGAGGCCATAGTTCTCTGCTGGAAAATGGTGGATTGCACCTTCTGGGTTAGGAGAGTTACTGCCCCAAGTGAAGGGGTTTAAGTATCTTGGGGTCTTGTTCAGTAATGAGGGAAGAATGGAGCGTGAGATGGATTGGTGGTTGAGTGTGCCATCTGCAGTGATGAGGGCGCTGCGCCGCACCATCTCTGTGAAGAGGGAGCTCACCCGGGAGGCGAAGCTTTCGACTTACTGGTCCATCTATGTCCCAACCCTCACCTATGGTCATGAGCTCTGGGTAGTGACTGAAAGAATGAGATCACAGATACACGCGGCCGAAATGAGTTTCCTCTGTCGTGTGTCTGGGCTCAGCCTCAGAGATAGGGGGAAGAGCTCGGAGTAGAGCCGCTGCTCCTTCATGTTGAAAGGGGTCAGTTGAGGTGGTTCGGGCATCTGATCAGGATCCTCCTGGGCTCCTCCCACTGGTAGGAGGCCCCGGGGCAGACCCAGAACACATTGGAGGGATTACATATCTAATCTGGCCTGAGAACGTCTTGGGGTCCCCCAGGAGGAACTAGAAAGGTTAGTTGGGGAGAGGGACGTCTGGGGTGCTTTGCTTGGCCTGCTGCCTCCGCGACTCAGCTTCAGAATAAGCAGATGACAATGGATGGATGAATTTCACACTGAAATTCTGAATTTGATTAAATATCACAGTAAAAGTCTGTGAGGTCATAAAAATGTAATTTATTGTAAAATATTACAGTTACATGCTGTAACTTCCTGGAAATAATTTGCAGTGCACATCTCAGTGATTACTCTCGAATAAATCATAAATATTCTTTCTTTTCTTAATTATGTTGAGAATATCATACAGCCACTGTTATTGCTCCGCATGCTTTTGTCCTTATTGTAGTTTATCTTTTGCTTTTCAGTAAATCAGAGGATTGTTTGAGTCATTGTACTTCTAGAACAGTCCCACTGATTGTTAATGTCAGCCTCTTGGTTATTCAAGAGCGCAGCTCAAAGCTTGGCTAATAAGGATGAAAGAGAAATGTGATTTGCCAGTAAAAGGGGGAATCTTTATGGAGCCACTGGGCCATAGTGTGGACGTCAAACCTTTCATTAGTGTCTTCATTTGGGGGCTGGTGACAACAGTGGCACGACCTTTGCTAGCTGAACATTGGGCACTTAAGACTGGGGGATGGTGGGTGGCGGGGGCCTTGGATGACTCCTGGCTGCTGCTGCTGCTGTTGGAAATAGCTTTTGCAATCTCATAATAATAGCCATCTTTGGTGCAATTAAATCATCCATTTTTCCCCTTATGGCCTTCACCTCCTGTCACATACATGCCTTGGTTCCACTATCCGCCATAGATTGGGGAGGGAACAGAGAAAAAAGCTGGAGAAGGAGTGCATGGAGGCAGGAGGGGGGATGATGGGAGACAGAGAGAGAGGTCAACAGAGACAGGGAGAGAGGGGGAAAGAGACAGAGAGGACGAGGCAGGCCTTTTGTGTGTGTGCAGATTAATTAGAATCCTTCTGGACTGCCATTAGAGCTCATTAAAAGGAGCCACAGCCATACAGGCATCAAACAAAGAGCTGGGACTGAACCCCGATCCAACCCCCACCACTGTCTGCTCTACTCACAATAACTGCGTGTGTGTGTGTGTGTGTTTGTATGCGCGTGTGTATATATGTATGTGTTGCAGTATGTATAAATGCATGTGTGAATGGATGCATATGTTTGTGTGGGGTTAGACTAAATGCTACCTCTCCTAAACAACCTCAAAGTGTGTGCATGTGTGTGTGTGTGTGTGTGTGTGTGACTGCTAGGTTTGGTATGTAGATGAAGCATTATGTTAATGATATTTTCCCCTCTTTTTGGCTCTCCACAGGCCCTGTTAGCATAAATGATGCTCCCCCAGCTAGCCAGCGGAGGCTCGCACATCGCCACTAAAGGGATGAATTAGTCCTCCGAATCCCAGATCAGATCCTTGTTCATTTTCAATAAGTATTGGACCAGGGTTCCACATGCATTATGATGAGAGTGTTTATGGGTGCTTATTAGTGGGTGCCCGTGGTGGCACCGAATGATAATGTACTGGAGTTATTAAAGCGATGTACAGAACAGGCCTACGGCTTTGACAATTAGGATAACAACCTGCAAAGCTCTGGGTTTAGAAAATCACTGGTTTTATAAGATCACTGCTTGAATGTGTGTGTGTGTATAAAAGGGTGAAGCTTTGCAGTGTCAACACTGTATCTGAAGTGTTTAAATCTTACTATTTTCATACTTTAAAAAACAAACAAAAAACAGTACTCACCAGTTTCTCCAGAACGCATTTTGATTGAGTAAAAAAAAAAAGAGTAGAAAATATCAATGACTCACTGATATAATGACACCAGTAGCAGTAGCTAGGTTATGGTAAATGTAATGTTTAATGGGATGATGTAATATTTGGAGAATACCTGTTAATGCATGAAGTCAATGTACTGGAGCAGTTTTCACAACCAGTTCTCACTCTGAAGTCGTTGAAATCTGGCGCCTGGTCAGTGACTTCAGGCATCAGACACAGCCGTCCTTTCACATCGGCATGATACGTGGATGGTCACTGTTATTATTTAATGCCGCCCAGGAGTGCCTCAGGGAAACGTGGTGGGACAACAATGAAAGTGGTGGCTAAAGGGGTGGGGTCAGGGTGGTGGATGGGTCCAACAACCACTGAGTTTCACCCGGGGGGGTGTGATAGTAAAGGTGCAGGGGCTCGACTAAAATGCAGCTGTTGGGCATAAAACATGCTTCTACTTGACAACTGATGCCATGTGCCAAACTTACAATATCAAAATATGAAGTTATGAACTGAAAAAAATAACCTGGGATCCACACAGAGTATCTGAATGTGTATGTTACTTGTTAAGGTGCGGACACACCAAACCGACATCAAAGAACTAGCAACGAAGAAAGCCAACTGTTGCGTCGTCTACGTCGCCTCACGTCACCCTGTGTCAGTTGCATTTGAACACACTACACGGACTACATCCGACGGCCAAGTAGCACGTACGTTCTGCGCCTGCGTGAGAGGAAATAACTCAAAAAGGGAAACCAGAAGTCTGAGGAATGCATGAGATAAACAAAGTAGCGGATGCCTACCACTGTTATAAACCAAAAAGAAGAGGAAGAAGAAAACGGTTTTTCAAAGACAGTGGTACATCCTGTCAGCCGAAGAGTTTCCTATCTGTGCAGCCGAGCACCGCAGCACCTCCACGGACTATCTCATCCAGACGGGAGGCTAGCGGAGGCTAACTGGCTGTGCTTCCCTCCAGTCATGCTGTGGCTAACGCTCCGCTAGCCGCTCCCAGCTAGCTCCGGTTTGTTATTCAGGTTAAAGTGGGAAGAAGCAGCGGGTCTGTGGGGCAGCTGAGTGAAGTGGAGCCTGAGGAGGAAGCACCGGTTAGCCCTGGTTTCACTACAGGCAGATTCACTCGCTACAGGAGCGAGGAAATAAAACCTGAACAGCCAATCAGAGTGATCTCTCTCACCGACAAGCTCCGCCGCCGATTCAACATGCTCAATCGGCCGAAAAGCCGCCGTCAGGGGTCTGACTAGTGCCAACTGTGCGGGTCACACCGCAAAAACTAGGGCGACATACGCTCACCGACGGCCTGACATATCAGCACCTTTAAGGTGATGTTAAGATCTGGTCTTTCACCTACAGTGTCTACAGCCACAGATACAGCGTGACAGTAGCATCGTCATGTTTATTACTGTGTCAGTACTGGTGTGCTGATGCCATCCAGTGATACAAGTCCCACCTTGCTGTTGAAACTATGGTCTGTTTACACGTCATAACACACTTTGCACAAGACACACACATCCTAACTGTTTCAATATGCCGCCCTGAATCAGGAGAGCTCTGTCTTTGTCCTAAACATTACACTTCTGGGAGGGAAACAAGTAGAAGTGAGTTTAATTCCATCTTTGAAATCTGTATGAAACGGTGAAATTGCTTCAGATATCATCCAGTGTAAGGTCTGCATTAGTGGTTGTCTGCTCTATGACCTTAAGTTTGAACACCCCATCAGAGACGTATCCAAAATGACTTTCTCTCATCGTAGAAATGTGGCAAAGTTCAGACCATTTCTCACTCCGGCGCACACTAGAAATGTAATGCACGCTTTTATCGCCAGCAGGCCACATTACTCTTCTTTCAGGTCTCCCAACAAATACTGTTAGCTCTACAACAAAATGGATAACACCTTTGTCAATTTCTTCGATCAGGAGAGACTGGTTCTGAGAGAAAAGAATATTTATTTACATGGGCGAATAAGTGTGAGAAATGTGAAAAGTCTTTGGTGATTAGACCCCATCATGATGTCATATTTCAGGAGGGTGGTGAGGACGTAGATCAGGGAACCCCTCCATGGAGTCTAGACGCTGGTGGTGGTAACGGTGGAGATGAGATGGAGAAGAACGTCAGGATGTGGATGTGAAGAGGAGTGGGCTTTTCATGAGCTGGTCCTGGTGGAGAGTGCCAAGATTCCTCCTAAAGATGGCAATTGGTCGGTGTTGAGCGTGAGAATGAGCTCCAGGATGTCCAATACAGGTCGCTGCTCACACACACAAAGTCTGGGTGATATCTTCGTTTAAATCAAGGTCAGATGTTTGGACTCAAGCTGGGCCTCGACTACATCTCCACCTCATCACTCCACAGTGTAGAGTGGGCGTTGGAGTCGTCAGTGCTGATGTGGAATTTCCCTTTGCATCTTCCTGGTGGTTCGTTGGTTAGTGATAAAATAGACCTTTACTAAAAGCATGTAGTGTGTGATTGTGTGTGTGTGTGTGTGTGTGTGTGTGTGTGTACGAAAGAGTTGGTGCCAGCTTACCTCACTAAGTAGCATATTGTAGCAAGCTTGCCAGTTAGCAGGGGTTTATGCAGGGCCATTGCCTCTGATTATCTTTAACATCTTGCTGAGTGCACTGCACTGGGTTGTGCCAGCAGAGCACACACACACACACACACACACACCCTTACTCACACACACACACACACACACACACACCCTTACTCACACACACACACACACGCACTGACAAGTGACAGTGGAGCCGGTGGACCTCTTATTACTCTCTTGGCCGAGCTCATTCGAACTGGACTTTTAATCCATCAACAATGATGATCCTGGACCTGTGAGAGAGAGGGTGTTTGTGTGTGTGTGTGTGTGTGTGTGTGTGCATAGATCTGCAGCTTATAGAGCGTCCCCAGCAGCTTCCTCTCACTTCAGCTCTGTCTGTGTATTTGGTGCCTCCAGAGGGGCCAGTATTTCAGGGTCATCAAGTTTCTATTTCCTTTCTACTTCATTTATCTCAGGCTTTGGGGCTAATTGTTTTCCCAGCACCAGCATGGCCAGGGACCTTCTTCTGAAAGGCCACTAAATGCAAGGTGCTGTTAACGTCAGCTCTAAAATTATCGGGAAAACACAAAGATCCCTCGTACGGCTTAAAAAAAATCCTCAAAAAGCATGTACAAATATTGTGACCACACACATGTCGTCTATGACCACTTTAACATGGTGCCATGCCATTTTTTAAAACAGTGTTGAAATGTCTGTGTGGTGTTGTCGGCCATCTGTCGGCTGTTTACCAGAATTTTGTATGTCTTACTTTTGTCATTAAAATAAAAAAATAAAATAATAGAATAAAAAAATGAAAATAAAACTTACACATAAGCTTCTCTGGTGGCATTTCTTTTTCTTTATCTAAGCTACTTGGTTTTTGGAATAGTTCCTGCACCACTTTACGATAAAATAAACTTGAACACTGTTTTGTAGAGACGAGGGTTGGATATATCTGATCCTAAATACAATGTAGCATCTTAAGTGTTAACATCTGTATGACAATATTTAATGTCTGTTTCAGTTTGAGCGGCTAAAGGAGGGTAGTCACACTGAACTTTATTTGTACTTGTATTTGTGCGAACACAATATGGCGTTGCACATGGTCAGTAAGTCGGCATCAATGTAGACTCCTTGTTGGAGGGTTTTAAAACCCACATGACTCCCTAACATGTAATTTATAGTTCTGCGTTGAATCGACGCGTAGGCTGCGGCGTAGACTCCATGTCGATTTGGAGCCTATGCCGTAACCTAACGTGCACCTCCCCAGAATTGTAACTACATGTCGCGGTGACGCAGACCTCCTGTCTGTCTCTGTAAGCTGACACCATTTCCCTCAGTGGAAACGAAGCTTGTATTTACTTGTATTTCACAGATAAGAAACAATAAATTGTGAAGACAATAAAGCCTCCACAAAAATAGCATTTTAAGTCGTGTGTGTGATTTATCCTGGCTTCATATGAGCAGAGGAAATCTCTGCTAGCTGCTAGGGTAATCAATACAATGTAAAATGCCATAGGCTGGCGCTAATAACGTTAGCATGTTGTATTTGTTAGGAAAACGTGTTTAGTATAAGACAGTTGTTTTGTCGGTGAACCTTGTGAGTTGTAATAGAGCCAAATTATGTGCCGTTACCTTTGTTACATGTTGCTGTTGTCCCTGGTTTTATATGAGAAGAGGGAAAGATCGCTAGACGCTAGGCTAATTTATACAATGTAAAATGCCATAG
>NC_065516.1:35708706-35716846 GCF_006386435.1 Epinephelus moara | reverse complement strand
TTTAATGTGTGTTTTGAATCAACTAAACTTAACAGCACTTCACAGAAACCTCTGCCGCTGACTAGTGTTTTGAAGGTGTAACTGCAGAGTGACACAGACACACCACCGCAGAAGTAAAAACGGCATAGGCGATGTGCGTAGGGTCTGCTCACAACCATAAACCCCCCTTTAGGGATGGCACTCAATGTGGCGGACCCTTCACATGAAGGCGTAAACGTAGTGGGAGTGGGCAGGGAGAGGGTGTAGGGTTTGGTTTTGGAAAGGCCCTTTATTTAGGGTTGAGAACTGAGACGCGGTTCCAAGTACTAGGTTCCCTTGGAAAAAATAAAATAAATAAAAAATCAGTTCAGCCTATCTGTTCCTACACGTGGCATAAAAATGAATAGGTGCAAACAAAGGCTACATACATGTGCAAGGCCATGGCTCTTCTAGCTACCTTCCAGGACCTTTTTCCATCTGCCAGGAGTCAGGACCTGTTACGTCATGCATCAACACGACACAAAACGCTTTGTAAACTTTGTAAAATTAAAAAATGACAAGGCATCGTGCAATGCATGCAGGAAGTTCATTAGCTGCAAGCCAGGCAAAACATTTTAGGCAGCACGGCATCAGTGTGAAGGAAAGTACCGGGTTTGATGTGTTGCGGTCTGCGAGCCCGAGTGTGTCGGTGTCAGCCAGCGCCAGCACATCGCAAGCACCTGCAGTCGTGCCAGGGACAGCAAGCTGTGACACACCGTTGACTTTGGCTTTAAAGGGAAGGATGACCAATGTGCACTGCGACTGAATGCGCTTTAGTTCCAGCATCTGGGGTGTGGGTTTGCTTTTGTAAGGTTGCCTGTCTACCACAAGGTGTCACTGCTGCTGCCCCAGTATTAGTACAGCTGTTGTGTGTTGGTCAGGGCGCAGTTTGACATTAAAGTTTTTCAGTGTACACCTGTGTGTGGATCATACTGTTATATTTACTTTGTGTATGTTGAGTTAACACTTTAAAGAATAAAGATATTTTGTTGATAAGTATGTTGCTGAATATATCAACTCCAAACTAACTATTCAGCATGACTTTATGCTTCAACATGTATTTCTATTTTCTGTGTATGCTTAGCAGGAGATCAGTTTGTTGCAGTTTCGGCTCCCCTCGCCAAAGCTTTCATTGCTCTTAAATGTCTTTCAGTCTGATAGCCTCTCAGACTTCACATCCTGGACTCTCAAATCCTCAATTGTAGCTAATTCTCTGAGCACCGCCAGCACAAACATCAGCATGAGCTACAGGTGTGGCCTTAACCAGCACGGTGGCAGTGCAGCAGCTATATGGCTGAAGAGGTATATAGGTGTTGACTTCCTGTGTGAAAGCCAGCAGTGTTTGACACAGAGATCAAGGTGTCCTCTGTGCTGCTGGGCTGCATGAATACATGCATGACTTAGTGGCCATTATGCCAGAGCAGGTCCCATAGCTTCACACTGATCCCACAGTGCGTAGATATAAGTGTGTGTCCACCACTCTGTCTGTGTGTGTGTGTGTGTGTTTGTGTGTGTATGATCCAGCTGCTGTGTCGAGGAAAACGGTGTGTCTCTTACCACAAGGAACCCGAGCACAGCGGATACGCAGCAACCTGGCTGTTCACATTATGAAAATGTTATGGATGATATGGGAATGGCTTTGTTGTTGCAGGCTTTATGGTGATGCTGTGTTATGCATGAGAGCTGCACGCCTGTATAATATATAAAGGCTGCTGTCCAGCGTCAGGTCATGGAGGGGGCAGGTTAGTGGAGATGCTGGCTCAGGTCAGGAACTTCCTGCCTGGAACTGCAGCAGCAGGAAGAGGATCTCCAGTCACAGCAGCTGCAGGTAGAAAATGATGACACAGTGATCTGCAAGCGTCTCAAAAACTGTCAACAGTTGATCACGAGCTTGTGGATTATCTAAAAAATAATAATGTTACGCTCCAGATTTGACATGATTGACAGCAAGTTGCATCATCTCTGAACTTGGATGCTAACAGTTCAATAACAAGTAAGTTTCTCTCAACTCCAGCGTACTATTTGTGATGTTTTATTAAGGTTTGACCAGGGGGACAAGAACACAACGTCAGTCCTGTTTCCAGTGGGGTTGGGGGTGCCTATAGCACTATTCGGACTGGATTAGTTTTACATGGGCACGTGGGGTAATGTCACTTTACCACAGGACGTCGGTAATATTAATGGCCAATTTGCATGGGATAAGAACTATCAGTAAAACTACCACAAGTGGGAGGGGTAAATCCATTCACGCACTGCCGTCCCCTCCTGTCGTCATGTGCGTATGACGTTGCTTCCTGTGCGTACCACACTCGAACCACTGTACCTGAGGTTTCACATGGACTTGTCCGATGTGCAAAACTGAGTGCTTCTTCATGAGCCTCCATGCTTGAAAATCCGCGAAAAAACACTTGTAATGACGAAATATCTACACACATTAGGGCTGTCAAAAGCACCATGAAATTGAGTTTGAATATTTTCTTATTAATTTAGTAGAGTTCCAATAATATTTGAATTTATTATTTTTTTCTTCTTTTTTTTTTAAACAAAAAAAACACAAAAAATAAGATGCTTATTGCTGACGCAATATGAACGTGACACTCGGATGAAAACACCCGTTCTGACCTCACTATAGTGCCAGGTATGATCAACTTCTGCCTCGCTATCTGAGCAATGTTTGGATGCTTCAGTGCGTAGTTTTCCACCACAAGAGTGGATCCTGGTCGGCTCGTAGTGGTGTCTCATTCTGGTAACGCTTCATCTCTTCCTCAGAAAGGGTAGGCAGGGAGGCAGCAGGTGCAACACTCTCTCTGTATGTCTCCCCGAACAGGTCACACATCAAGGACAGCGCAGTGGGTGGTGTTGGTGCAGCGGGCTCCTCCGTCGGCGTCTCTCCCTCCCGCTGCGTCCCTCTCTGGCCCGGCTTGTGCGACCGAACGGGATTCGCCGTGATATACAACATTATTGATAGTATTAATTAATTATTAATGATATTCGGATTATCAAATTTAGGTTCGAACTTATAAAAAACATATATATTTTCAAATATATTTCGAACTTACATATTTGCTGCTGGTCTATTCGCACGGGATTAGTAATATCTGAGGTAATTGTCCGGGACCCTTTTACAGACGGTAAAAGTCGCGGTAATCTTTACTGACATCGTGCGGTAATGATTACTGACATGGCACATTCGGACGGGACTAAAATCTCTGGTAATTATTACTTTACCCCACGTACCTATGTAAAACTAATCCCGTCTGAATAGGGCTAAAGTCACCTTTTAGTGCACTGGACTATCAACTGACTTCAATGTGAACCCACCCATAATGCCGTGTTTACAGTTTGAGGACAAGCTGAAGTTTCTTGGTTTGCTTTGCACACTCAGCTCTGCAAATGTTGTAACCCTGGCCTCTTTAGGATGACGCTGTGTTACCATTACAGGATAGCCTGAGTCATTTATTGCACAATATGTCTTTACTATTGATCTGTGAAGGGACGACTGGCTGCAGCTGCAGGGCTAATAATAGGTCCATAAATCCGTGTAGCGAGTGGTGAGCCAATTTGACGTAATAGAAGAAAAAAGAAGAAAAAAGAACTTACCTTAAACGCCCTCCCTCAGGGGTCAAGGAGAGTCTACAGGCACAGCAGCAGCTCTGTGAGGCTGTACTCAGGCACAGTGATGCTTTTAGCTAAATGACAAAACTAATAGGGATGTTGTTGGCTTTGCAAATATTTGGCCATAAACATCAAGTGCTGGACGAGATAAAGTTTTTACCTGCTGATGGCATCATGGCAGGTCGTTTTATAGTTGTTGAGAAAGTCACAAACCTACAACAAATTACATCTGCTGGTGGCGCTAGTGGAAAAGTCAGATGACTATTGAAGTCAGTAGAATCCATCCTCTGTTTGTACAAATTGTGTTGGCAGTACATCCAAAAATTGTTGAGACTGTCAGATGGACAGTGACATCTCTAAGTCATGCCTTAGCATGGCTAAAAACCAAGGAAACCATTTTGTTCATGAGTTAATGTCCACTCTTTGCTCAAGTGAAAACACTAAGAGTTAAAAAACAGCTCATCAGACGGCTCTCATCCCAAACCTGTCAGTGGGGAACAACCAAATTTGTCAAATACTAGCGCGATGTCATGTCAGTGGATGTTGCAGCACTATGTCAGAGGTTTGTAATGCCACTGGCAACAAGGGATGAGTGAGTACACCATTATCTGTATCTGTGCCTGTATCTGTTCAGCCAACTACATTATCTGTATTTGTACTCGGAATGGGTGATGCTTGAAACAGAAGTGGGTGGGGCTTAAGTTGGAAATGGATGAGACCTATGCTGTGTCTCAAATCACATATTTCCGTTAGTACACTTCCATGTAGTATACTATGGCGTAGTGTGTGAATTTCGACAGGGTAGTGGTGTCTCAAACCAAACACGGCCGTTGTGCACTCACCGGAATGACGACTGCAAATTAGCTAGTTAGCAAACTAGCATTAGCATTCGCGGTACCAAAAAATTACAGACTGCTTAATGGACCCAATAAACACACTGCTGGCTTATACCCGACAACAGTATAGTGGTGCTTAGTGCAAAAAAACACATGTATTTGTACAATGCAGCGACGTTCACAGTCGCACAGTCCTTGGCCGCCATTTCCAGTTTGAAAAGTGGTCCCTCCCCTTCTGCTACGTAGCCAAGATGGTGACCATTGAGGGCGAGAAGTGTCCATAGTTCCACACTCAACTTCTTGACCGTTTTGAGTGCACCATCCGGGTACTCATAGTGCACTGCATTTTTCCATACTGCTCAGTGTGAACGCACTTATGCACTCAAAATATTAAGTGTAAGTACAGAAGTACGAGATTTGAGACACAGCACTAGTCAAGAGTTTTGTTCTGCCTGACATTTACATGGGTTAGTCAGACGTTCCTGTATTTATAATTTATTGGAAAAGTATTTACAGACAGTTGAGCTTCAGATTATTTTGATCGCAAAAGTAAGAGACTGAACACAGGAACATAAATTATTTTTCTTTGCCAGGAGTACGAATATTGACGCATTTTTCTCAGATTACTCAGACGATCTGCCCCAGATACTCGTTTCATCTGAGTACTTGGCTCTGCCCCACTGGCAACTGCTGTATTACAAATTACAACTCTGTGTTGTAAAGATAACAAGCGCAAATTGACATGCTATACCAGAAAGTCAACATCAGATGCAGAAGGTACCCAGTGTGTCATATTTAGACGTTAAAGTCCACTGGCAAAGCAGCTGTGTTTATCGAGTTGGGAGAAGAACGCCTTGACCTTCGTGTTGTTCACATCCACTCACAGAGTTTACTTTATATGTAATCTGGACCGTCCTGTAGGAGTGGGAGGTGAAATAGTTTTAGTTTCATGCCCAGTCATGTGAAGCATTGACCTGACAATCATTAGCTTGCTTCTCTAGACCCTCTGACATTTGATCATCACTGCCACTAAACAATGCCTTTAGCAGGTGCCAACTTGTTGCTGACCCGATCCTGCAAGTGTCTTCCAGGGGCTTTGAGATGCAGTCAGTAAACAATGCACATTTGTTTCAGATGCACTGTCAAAGCCTTTTGTTTTTCCGATAGTGGAAAGAGACTTTGGAGACCAGGCTGCTTGTGAGAGATGAGTGTGTGTTGGACATTTCAAACACATACAAATACACTGCAGGCAGAAGCTGTTTGATTGACATTGCGCTATTGTTTGAAACATCACATATGGCACTGTACACAACACAATCTGCTTTTTACTTGCAGTCTCCCTTTTTAAGCACCACATGTTAGAGTTTTGGGATTTGTCTGCTGTTGTCGCGATTGATTTTGATATTGTGAGTTCTTTTTACAGAATCCAAAAAAAAAAAGAAAAAGATTGAGCACAGAGTCACAAGGCTGTGGGCCTGAAAGTATGCACCATGGGAGTGTATTTACACTAGCTAAAAAGCTAGCTAATAATAATAATGATGATAAAAAGCATCTTTTCCAGGTCAAGGGCAACTGAGAGAGCCTGAAAGAATCCACAACATAAAATCAGATACTAAAACACATGGATGAATAATGAGAAAACTGGCTCCCAGGCTCAGTCAGCTTCTTTATTTTGTGCACCCAAAGTGGCATCAGTCAAGTCGGACATGTATACGCCAAAACAGCACCAGGAAGTGTGTTTCAATAAATAGGCAAGATTCAGATTCAGAAAACTGACATATGTGTTTTATTACCTTAAAACAGCAGCCTCGGCAGACACGCTGCAGCGCATTTAGGAAGTGTCTCAAAAACTAATAAACGTGACGGTGCCACAGTATGTTGCACAGAGTAGATTAAGTTCTCTCGCTAAAGGTGCAGACACACCAAAGCGACATCAAAGAACTAGCAGCGACGAAAGCCAACTGTGTCAGTTGCATTTGAACACACTACACGGACTACATCCGACAGCCAAGTAGCACGTACGTAGACGACGCAACAGTTGGCTTTCGTCACCGCTAGTTCTTTGATGTCGCTTTGGTGTGTCTGCACCTCAAGGCTTTTTGTTTTTAGCCGGGCGGATGTCCGGAAAACTTGTGGCCACTCCTGGTTAAGAGAAATGAGGAGTCAGCAGTCGATGAGTGTATAAGACAGTTTTTTTTATAAATTCAACAATTCTGAATCACTCACCACAAGAGATCCTTGAGCATACAGTCATGCACACACAAAATATGAGGTTGTTAGGCCCAGTAGTTTGCAGAGACACACACACACACACACACACACACACACACACACATCCCCTGCAGGTTTACGCCTGGTGGAGAGAACAGTTAAATGATCATTTGTGTAAATCAGTTCAGACTCATCTACACTGTAGTGCAACATGCAGCTGCCACTTGTTGCAAATGGATTACACTGTGTACAAAGCCTGATAAGTATTTATGTTGCCATGTCAGTGTGTCTTGTTTTTGTTGAACGGAGAATGCTGCTTGAGTGAGACAATGAGTGAGGGTGAACACAGTGAATTAAGATGAAACATTTCTCACTTGTTGAATGCTAATATCGTCCTGGTACGCTGCCAACGTGACTTCTGGTTCTGCCTGTTTTGTTCAGTTTCTGTTTGCAGCATGCAAAAACATTTTATCTTAACAATTCCTGTCAGACTGAACTGCTGCACTCTGTGGCTCTGTAAGTGAGGAAGAACACTCTCCTCACAAAAATCACCTCAGACGAGCTAAAGCCCGACTGTTGTTTATCTGCTGCTCCTGTGCTAATGAAGCTGCTCTTGGACACTGTATGTGCAAGCTGAACCTGATGTGACCCCTCAGTTGTAAACATGTAGTGGTGAGAGCACAAAGTCACCTCTGTGTTCTGTTCAGGTTCAGGCTGACACACTGTTTAGGATTTAAAAAAAAAATCAAAATCATATTTTTATCATTTCTCTTTTGCAGGTCAGTTTCTGTGGAACCAGATCAGACTTGTTGATGAGTGTGTGTTTCGAGAAATGGATCCTGTTTTTGTGGCCTCCTACAAACATGGGCCGATTTGCTCTCCTATAAGCAGTTTCTCTACGCTTCAGTCCAGACAGACCTTATGTCAAGTATCAGTTCAAAAAAGGACCCAGACACAGAGCAGCAGGCAGGTTGAAGGTTCAAACAAAAAGTGAGCTTTAATGCTGATTAAAAAAAACAAAACAAAAAAACTTGAAACAGGCAGGCAACAAAACTCAAAGTCCAAAAGAAAAGAGAACCAAAATTAAACTGAAACAAACCAGGAAACCACAGTGAACACAGGAATGAACTGAGGGAAGAAATACAAAAAGGGAACACCGGAGCACAAGCAGGAAATGACACCATGAACACAAGGATGAGCACAGACGGACTGACCAAGAGCAAGAGGAAACACACAGGTATATATACAGAAAACTAATCACAAGAACAAGACACAGCTGGAGGAGGAGGACATGGGCAACAGGAGGGAAATGGGGATTGGCTGACAACAAGGGTGGAGCAGACAAGACTAATGCAGAACAGGTGTGAAGGGAAGACTCTGGGAACAGGGAAGGACTAACGAGACAGGTGTGACAGAAAACAGGCGGGAAAACACACAAAGACAGGAAGTAAAACCAGACA
>NC_065516.1:35686070-35708480 GCF_006386435.1 Epinephelus moara | reverse complement strand
AGGGGGCCCCTCCATTATTGACCCCATCAAACAAAATGGGGGCGCTAGAGAGCTCATTTCTTATCTAGGCCTAACCGCCATATGGATTTTTACTAAACTTGGTAGATATGTAGAACAGGACGCCTCAAGGTGACTGGAGAAATTTAACTCTAATTGGCAACTGGGTGGCGCTATAACAACAGAAAAATGCTTAAAAACTCTACTGTATGGGCTTAAGACCTTGCAGTTGGCGCTCTTTTCTACACTGTAGTGACAACATAAACAAATGTGTACATGATGATGCAAGAACAACATCACAAAAGTGAAAGCTGAGCTGAGGGGCGAAGGGAAGGCAAGGCAATTGTACTCGGACAAGGTACGAAGCAATCACACGTATTATGAAAACACCCCTAGAATGATTATTCTGCTGCCAACTCTCTAGAAGAAAGCCACCTGAAAAGGTCTTGTTATGAAAAACCACAGTCCGCCCTGGAAACTGAATGCTACAGATGGTTTAACCAGGTTGTGTTAATTACAACTAAGATATCATATCTCAAAATGTGCTCTATGAAACAGTCGAGCAGACCGTTAAAGGACTCACCTTTCATTATTAACTGTGCTCATTACAGATGTCACATAATAAATGTAGTAAAAGACAGCGTCACACACCACACATGAATAGGAGACAGATGTAGAACACTGCTGGTGACTTCCCGGCTTCCTTTTCTTTCTTTGGAGCATTTTGTGGCTGCATCAGATCTGACTTTGTTTTCTCCATTTTCCTGTCTGGGTGCATCCGTAAGTCGATACAAGGCTCCACTAAATGGGTAACTGTGAAAGTCAGCTAGTCAGCTCCTTGGTGAGGTCTGAGGTCTAATAGAAGGCAGAGTTAAAGACAGTTAAGGAGTGTTCTGGAGCTTCACTTACTGATTTTTGGAAAGGCTCTGTAATGTAGAAGACGTCCCCCACAGAGGGGAATACTGACGTGTCTGAGTGAAAAATAATAATATATTTATAGCTGGGTATTTTTTGAGTGACTTCCATAGTCTGTGTAGCATGTTGTGACAGAGGCCGAGCTCCGTATGGATCGATGTATATTACTGAAGTTGTTAAACTCTATTGGAAGGATGAATTGTCCAACCAGTCACTGGTTTCTGTATTCATCCTTTTTTTCCCAACATTACCAGTGAGATCTTTTAGGAACTTACTGATCAAAAGGCTGGATGAAGTGGAATAAGTGTGGGGATCATGTTGGCCTTGCCCGCCCAAGGTTTCTGCATAAACTAGGCGTTAAGTGTTACTATTAGAAATGTCCCAAGCCAATCCTAAGGATCACTATCGGGGCTGATACACAACTGTAATGGCTTCAGGTAAGATAAACTGATCACATGCAGATCCTTTCTTTATGCGTGGTCTGTAACCAGATTAATTATACTAACTACACTACTTTAGTCCTGCCCAACGCATTCTAATCCACACTCGTCAAATCGCCGCTTTAATCAGTGGACTTTCATGGCTAAATATGATGCGCTAGGTAACCTTGTGCATTTCTCGTTGACGATCTGAGAGATGGTGTCAATTTACGCTCGTTACATGCACTGGGTCTCTTTCATGAAACATGAGCCGGACGAATTTGTATGTAAACTTTTCAGAAAAGGAAATGGACGTGATTTTCCGCATTCGTCAATATGTTAGTAGCTCCGATCTTTTCGTAGGTGCTAACAAAATCTACACCTGCTTCTGACTGCTCGTAGCGCTCGCGTAAATAAGGATTGCACACAAATATTGCTTGTCATTATTAGAAATCACAGTTTGAATTTGCATTGTTCTGTTATGTTCACGACACGCAGATGCCTTTGACAAACAACATGACAAAAAATGAGAAATATAACACATTAAAATAAATTAGCTGATCATCAGATTTAAGCTTCAGATTAGGTTTCTTAAAAATGTAAATGAGTTATTTAAAGCGACTCAATACAGGTGTTTTCTACATTTTTGACATCCTGTTCCCACTTGATTCATCACTGTACCTTCTGAGTTTGCTCATGATTGCTCCAAGTACCCAGGCACCTACCCATGGGGGTGATGGTGATGGCCAAATGAAGCCTCATTTTCTTTATTTTCTGAGCCCACTAGATGGCGCTCATGGTTTAAAGAGAGAGGCTCAAAGAATGGCAATTTAGTGCGCTTTTAAACTTTTCTTGAACAAAAAGCGCCATCTAGTGGGCTCAGAAAATAAACAAAATGCTTCATGAGGCTTCATTTGGCCATCACTAGTGGTGGTGTGTCTTCCTCAACCTCTGGAGTTTGAGGGTTCTGTGCAGTATCTTAGCTGTTCCTAGGACTGCACTCTTGTAGACAGAGACCTCAGATGTTGTACCTGGAATCTGCTGGAGCCACTCTCCCAGTTTGAGGGTCACAGCTCCAAGTGCTCCGATTACCACTGCCTTTACTCCCCACATCTTTTCTAGCTTCTCTTTCAGCCCTTGGTATTTTTCAAGCTTCACTTCTTCCTTCTGCCTGATGTTGCTGTCACTCGGGATTGCTGCATCTATCACCACTGCCTCCATGGTCGCAGGTTGACAGGATGCACCTATCCATAGTAATTATCACCTCCTTATATGGTGGTCACTAGCCATTCATGGGTGGGGTTGTATGCTAAATGCTGACTAGCGACTAGCGTCGTTTTACGACTTACTGGCCTTCATGAGCAAACACACATGCCTACGATGAAATCCGAGTTTTCCATGGCTTAATGAATCCGTCGTAGTTTTTTAGTACCGAGGTTGTTATGCACATTTTTTGGAATAAACTTAAAACATTGGTAAAGCATCTTGTTTTTGTGCTTATTTCCTTAGGTAACAAAAACGTGGTTAGTTTAGAAAAACAAATCATGGTTTGGATCAACATTCACATGGGAAGCGAACAGTTGACTCCCAGCTCAAAGTCCAAGGTTTGTTGACCCATCCATCCACCTCCTGCTCGCCCTATAGGGACTCTCCATCTCTTCATTTCACATACAGTCGTTGCTGGTGGCGTTACAACCTGACGCCACCCGGCAGCATATCATATCCCCATGAAAGTTTCCTTGCTCGCTAACAGAGCTGCAGTATTTGACGAGTTGGGAATGAGACCTGGTGCCAGTACAGTTTTTCATGTGGGGTAATGAGGACAAAGTTGCTTTTAGGAATCAATGTTCCTGGGACGATGTAAAGCAAAGTCTTTGGATTGTCTGTTAACCCACCGTACAACCACTGCATGCAGTGCGTCCTCCAAAGCTGGTGAACAGTGTCAGCTAACAGGTTGAATTAGCTGACACATTCGTCAAGTTGTTTGGGCCACAGTTTGCCTGTTTTACCAAACCTCAGAATGACCTCTGACCCACTGGCCCTGGCCTATAAGCCAGTGCGTGATCACGGCCTACCTTCAGACGCCATGTTGCCTGTTGGTATTTCCTCACTAAAGGAACGAATAACCTTCTCCGAAGCTTTTAAGTTAACACACATTGTATTTCTCCATCCACATAATAAAACTACAGAGAGTGAATCCCAGGCCTTTGGATGTTTGCTCTTGGCTTTGTCTTTAATCCTATTTTTCCTCTGATGCATTGGTGGTTTGCTGCTGCAGCCACAGCGGCTAATCTGGCTCTGACTAATCTGGCTAGCCTTGTTGTTTTAGTCTGTTTGCTAATTAATGATATGCTATTTACATTCCCCAGGCCACTGCCTTTTGTCTCAGTTTTCAGGTGCTATTACGCATCAGGAAACTCTGTGTGTGTGTGTTTGTGTGTGTGTGTGTGTGTGTGTGTGTGTGTGTGTGTGTGTGTGTGTGTCACAATCAATTCATCACTCATTCAGTGAATCTATCAATACTCTATCAGCCCTTTCCTGTAGTTTAGATGCTTTAATTAAACACTTACAGTGATGAATATAGAAAACAGGTATAAGAATTAACTGAGTTACTTTAATGTAATGACGACTTCATGTGAAACAAAGTGTTAGAGATGCTTCCAGCCCTTTTCCTGACAGCCTGGCAGTGTTTGTTTTTACCACTATGTGCAAAGCCTTGCTTCTCTTCTTCCTCTTTCCATAGTAAATGGTCTCCCGACATTTGCATCCCCCCCCTCTCAGTAATATAATCTCACTACTTTCTACTTTCTGTTATCACCCCGGAGCGTTCTATTTCAAACGTCGCTGAACACACAGCTGAAAGAGCACACAAGTGCCACATCTCTCATCAGAAAATCAAAAGAAAATCCTACACAAAAAGTGTGGTTTTATTGTTGCTGTCGGGACATCATGCTGTGCCCTCTAACTACACTTTATTACCTGTGAAATGAAAGAATTAATAGGGTGGTGATGACAGGTGTGGCCTAAAGAACGTCTGGACATTCCATCCAGCAGGGCCTAACTGTGGCATGCGAGATTCAGGTTTGTCAGAGCCCCACGTCGACGTCAGAAAATCATCTTTTCACTCACTCTCCCACTGTGAACAGATTAAAACAAGTGGCTTTATACTATGCCACATAGCCTGTGGGATACTAATTGAGGTGGGCTATGGATGTTACTGGTAAAACAGAGGAAAAACAGCTCAAAATGGCTCCACCGTGGATTGGAACAAAACACTGCTAAAGGAAGCTTTGTTGGGTTTTTATGTTTTTTTTCTGTTTGTACCAAGGCTATAGGGAAATAACTTTTCCTATTGTGTTCAGCAGCAGTACAAACAGGATGATTGCAGGAGGCAGGCAGAGCGCCATGGGGAGGAAGCTGCTGCTTTTCTACTTAGCATTAGCATTAAGAGCAAGGAAGAAAATGCAAAGAAAGCATCTCTTGAAACAGACACAGTCACAATAAGAAGAAACACAGTGTGTGTATGTGTGTGTGTGTGTGTGTGTGTGTGTGTGTGTCTGGGGACCCTGGGCAGCCTCTGCAGAGCACAGTGCGTCCACAATGAAGTAAACTCTTGCATTAAATAAGATGCAGCATGTTGCAGTAGGAATCCAACCTGTGACAGCATCGACAAAACGGACTCACTGCTCTGTTTGGAGGTGTAGGTATCCATGGCCCTGATCTGCTCTCAGTACAGCCAAAGCTTTATGCTACAACTACAACCCTAACACAGGAGGAAATACAACAGGTTTTCATTCCAAGTCATCACATATCGCTGCTTTCAACAGAAGCACGTGGGTAGGTTTAGAAAAACATTGTGGTTTGGCACTACATTTATATGAGAAGTGAACATTAAAGTCAAGGGTTTGTTGGACCCATTTGCCACCCCTCCCACCCACCCTATAGGGACTTTCCATCTCCTTATATTACAGCGTAATCGGCAGCATTTCGAACTGATGCAGTTCAATGGCGTATCATACTGTACCCCTAAGACAGGGGCCACCTGTCAAGGCATTGTACTGCTACAACAGGTGCTGTCTGGCCACCCAGCAAAGTGCAACACCACAAAGGTTCCGGTTACACATCGACATTGATACCAATCCAGCAAAAAAAAAAATCATAAGAATAAAGTGAAATAATAAGTGAATAAAAAGAATAACCTTTGTGACTGCTCATTTAATGCATTGATCAATTTTATGCTGATGACACTATTATCTATTTCGCTTCCTCATAGTAAAAGAACTACAGAATTCTTGCACTCTGCGTTAAAAGTTTACAAATCCAAACTCATATTTTCCAATGTCAAAGAGCTTCCAGGTAAACAAATTGTTGTATCAAACCTTGAAATTAAAATGAAGTGTCTTCTTCGGGAACAAATCCTGTTTTCTTCTTTCTAGCAAGGAAACACCTGGAAAAGGCAAATATGTTAGCTGCAATAGATTTTGTTGATCTGTTTTTTACAAACGCACCTGCCCATTGTCTTAAAGGCCCAGATTCAAACGTCCAAAAGCACATAATTGAAACCACAAAATATCTCCATACAAAATATAACATACGTTTTTCCAAACAACTTTTTATGTCGGGGCTTCAGGACACTTGGATCACTACGGACAAGCAGTATGGAGATATTTTGTGGTTTTGTGTTTTTTTTTGTGGTGCTCTTGAACGTTTTAATCTGGGGCGCCGTCAGCCATTAGGTGTGCAGTTGTGTTGCTACCTCCTCTCCCCTCGGATTTCCGCAAATGTTGTGAGGACTCTAAAACTTCACCTGAGCCTCCCTCGGCATATGGCTGAATTTTCATTTTTGGGTGCACTATCCCTTTAAGGCCCTGACACACAAAACCAACTTCAGAGAATTAGCGGTAACGAAGACCCCCTGCTGCATCACCTGATGTTGCTGTGTTTTGGACACAAAAGTTGCACACAAACACACTGAAAACTACAGCAGACGGTTAACCACCACGTATGTTCTATGACAGCGCTAGTCTGTAATGCTCATTCATAAAGGGAAACCAGAACACCATATCGACGCTAGTTAGCCAGTTAGCACATTAACAACACAAGAAAGAACAGAGCATATTTACCATGCGCCAGTGAACAATAACACAAGCCATCAGGAAATGCTTTACCTATTGATTTACTGATATACAACTGTTCTGAGGCTGGTTCCTCCATACTCATGTAGATAATTCATAGAAATCAAAATCAATATGGCCTACATTCTTACAGTGTTATGTAGATGCAGTACAGTGATTGTGTTAGCCTCTCTACTTGGAAAAATGTACAGAAGGCCAGAATGGGACCCCTGGTTAGTGCTTTTGCTTTGGATTATTACCCAGCCAACATTTGTGGGCAATTGGCATAGGGCCATGATGGAACCTGTGAACAATCCCATTCAGGGCCAATATTGCAGCCAATTTACTACCCACATGGGCCCCACATACAAATCTTGACTGAGTATTTAGTATCTTTAGAAAAAGCACTGGTGGCATGGTGGTGCTGTGGTTAGCATTGTTGCCTCACAGCATGAGGGTTCTTGGTGTTGAGTTTGCATGTTCTCCCTGTGTCAGCGTGGGTTTCCTCCAGGTGCTCTGACATGTTCTCCCTGTGTCAGCGTGGGTTTCCTCCAGGTGCTCCAGCTTCCTCCCACAGTCCAAAGACATGCAGGTTCTAAATTGTCCATAAGTGTGAATGAGAGTGCAAATGGTTGTCTGTCTCTATGTGTCAGCCCTGTGATAGTCTGGTGTCCTGTCCAGGGTTTACCCCGCCTCTTGCCCAATGTCAGCTTGGATAGGCTACAGCCCGCTGCAACTCCTATCTGGATAAGCGGTTATAAAAAATGAATGAATAAGAAAAAGTAATGTCTTGTTGCATAAGGTTGTAAATCAGATTTGCTTACTCATCAAATAGAGGTGTGCCTCAAGGTTCCACTTCAGGACCACTTCTGTTTTCTGTTTTTATTATTGATCTCTTGGGTAGAACTAACCAGCTACTTTCAGCAAAATAGTGCTCACCCTCTCCCTCAGCTGAGAGTTGGGTAGGATGGGTATCGTGCCTATTTGTCCATGGTAATCATCATATGAGATTGGTAATGGCTATCATTGCTGTTCAAACTGCAAAAGAAAACAAATGTAGCTGACACTTGAACCAGTGAGTGAACCAGCATGTTTGCAGTCACTAATAAAGAGGAAGTCAAGGCTTTTGATTGCTGCATCAGATTCACTCTTATATCAACATGAATGTGCAGAATATATTTTGTCCATTGAAACATTGTTGCAGTGGATCAAGTTTCTGGTTTGAATAATTCCAGTCTGGGCTGGTTGACACACTGGCAGACTTTTGTCCAAAGAGAAACACGCCTGCCAATGCGCCTACAAGAGAGGATGTTCTCGTATGGTAGAATACCAGTTTAGTTGTTTAGCTGTTGTTAATTTGTAGGATACAAAGTTTTAAGTGGAGACAGAGTGCCATTGAGCTGAATTAACTCTGGAGAACAGCAGCCACGCTTATTGAATAAAGTGACTTAACATTTTTACATAGTTGGTGGCAGCCCCCCCAGCTCAAATCATCTTCCAACATGTGTATGTGTGTCTGTGTGTGTTGCTCTGCCAGCCACCATGGAGTGGAGAAGCTGCTGATTGCTGTTCAGTGTTAAGCTAATGCTAGCCTACAGCTTCACCCCGTCTTTAAAGCTGAGTGGGGCCACTGCTGATTGTAATGGAGGAGTCCAGCTCTCAGCACTCTGTTGGCACGAGTGGATCACAGCTGATTGCTTTTCAGCACGGGAGTAATAGTTTACTGGAGAGAGAGGAGGGGAGAAGGAGTTAGTTTAAATAGTGGTTGATCAAGATTATCTAAGTACTGTTTCAAAGGGATTAAACACTCAGACAAGACTTTTGCCTAAATATGCAGGAAACTTGATTTGGGAACAATATGTAGGACGCATGTGGCGTGTGAAGCTTTTATTGCATTAGTTGTCAGTTTTACTTAAAAAAGTACAGACACCATATCCTGATGGCAGTAAACAAGGGAGGAGTCTTGAGTACTTGTAAGGAGGCAGTTTGGGGTGGTGGATGGGTTACAAACCCATCCCACCCATGGGTTACAAACCCATCCACCTGACTTTCGACAGGGATTTTCCCCTGAAGTCTCGTGTGAACTTTGAGTTATTTTAAGGTTCAGCCTCACTATGCTTCTTTTCCTAAAGCTAACCTCAGTAACTTTACTACAGATTGACTATCTGGTGACCTGGTAAGGTAAGAACAAGTTAGAGCTACAAACCCTAAAGACAGTGGAGATGGTTGTGGATTTTAGGAAGACTGCAGGCCCACTCACCCCCATCTCATCTTCCTGGGCACCATTTATCACCCAGACTCCATCAGCTCCATCGCCAAGAAGGCACAGAAGAGGATGTACTTCCTGTGGCAGCTGAAGAAGTCCAACCTGCCAAAGTCATTAATGGGGCACTTCTACACTTCTATACACACAAAGTAAATTCCTTGTATGTGAAAACCTACTTGACAGTTGCCTACATTCCGATCTACCCAAGTGTGTATAGCTTTCACAAGTCTAACCTGGCAACTGACCTCCTGACACATCCAGACCAACAAGAGCCACAGATAGACGAGCCCGGTCTCACTCTGAAGTCGTCAAAATCTGATGCTTGGGCAGTGACTTGCAGCGTCAGACACCAACAAACAAAAGGCATCCTTTAATGTTGGCATGATACACGGCAGGCTGCTGTTATAGTTTAACGGCACCCGGCAGCATCAGGGGAAAACCGGGGCAAGACAAGGACGAAAGTTAAGAAGAGACACAGACTTTTTTCCTAAACCCAACCATGTGTGTTTGTTGTTGAAGGAAAGAAAAGTCAATTTGTGGTGTTGTACTGACGTAGTGCGTTTATTTTGAAAGAGACTGTATGTAAACGTTAAAATTTCCTGTGAAAATGGAAGTGTATCTTGAAAGAAGAGAACTTGACACAGTGTCCCAGAACGTCAACGCACCCAGGGTTAGTGATGGCCAAATGAAGCCTCATGAAGCATTTTCTTTATTTTCTGAGTCCACTAGATGGCGCTTTTTGTTCAACAAAAGGTTGAAAGCACACTGAATTGCCATTCTTTGAGGCTCTCTCTTTAAATTATGAGCACCATCTAGTGGGCTCAGAAAATAAAGAAAATGCTTCATGAGGCTTCATTTGGCCATCACTACCCAGGGTACCTTACACGTCGTATGTGGACGTGGAAAGAAACGCCAATATGTGACGAGGTCGGAGTGAGAATGTGTTTGACAAAGGGAAGCCAGAGAGTATTGAGAGATAGACTGACAGTGTTGGTTCAGGTGTTTTCATGGGAATCGTAGAAGAAGCCTGATGATACGTCCTGGCAGGGCCTTCCCAATCATCCCCACCAAACAGAGAGCGTGCCAGGACTGACGTCAAAACCCGGAAGTTTAGCATCGCGCTGGTTCCCGGCAGAGAAAGTGAATGTGATTTTTGCATTGCGTTTTGGATTCTGTCAGAAAATAAGCTCTGTGGCTAACACAAGTTTATGATACTTACAGGTTTTGTTCAGCGAGATAATCTTCACATATGAACACCTTTCATACCGCATTTGAAGCTTAAATGCGATCGGCAGAAGTAAAAAGCTAACGTTAGGCTTTAACGGACTACATGACTACTCCACGGTCGCATGACTCTTGACGTCACCGCCACTAAGCTTTCAATTGATTTCGGCCGCTTTATTTTAAAAACGTATAATGGGGAAATCGGACTGTTTAAGCTAAATAAGAAGCTGTAATGGCGGACTGCCAGCACTCTCGCCTGTTCGGGGGTGATGACGTTTAATGTACCCGACAGGGTTTGTAGTCGTATTGAGCAACTTGTTAGCAACCGCCTTTTTTACGACAGCAACCGCCTTTTTTACGACACGTAAAAGCTTCAAAATTCACAAGTAGGGTATTTACTGACGTGATTTATGTCGTAGAACAAAACCTGAAACTCGCTTAAGCTTTTGTTAACCACAGACCTTATTTGAGGCATTTTACCAAAATGCCATTCAAAAAACGTATTGACTTTTAGACGAGAGAACCGGAAGTGCTAAAAGCGCTAACGGAGTTCAGGGTTTACTGGCACACTCTATTATGAGCTACACTATGCTGTGCACTTCAAAGCCTCCCCATCCCCACCATCCGTCACTCCGTGCCAGTGCACATTTACACATTCAAAGTCTGAACAGTAAATCATGCAGGTTTATGGGTTTATTTGTCTCATTATGTTGCTGTGTCCACCTACTGTATTACGGCAAGACAAAAGATCCTCCCTTTTTAATGCCATGCAGTCAGACATTTGTATTTCTGTAACTGCCAATCTCCTCTCTCTTTCCATTCTCCATCAGAACCTCTTGCTGCAGAGTGGTTTGGCCTTGAACCTGTGGGCTAAAAGCTCCACAAAGCTCCACTCCACTGTTGCCAGGAGAGTGGAGAGGAAAAGAGCCACTGGAGGAGAAATAAAGATAAAATCAGTCCGTTTTCACAACTCTCCGTCCAAACCAAATCTCCAGCATCTGAAAACAGAACAAAATCAATACGGCAGACTGTTGCTAACTAGAGACATCGACAATATCTGGTCTGTTATCATTTTCTAAAGGATATTCACTGACAAATGTTAATATTATTTTCAATTCCACACAAACACAACTGCATTGCATGTAAGTGTCATAAAAGAGAATTACAGCCAAACCAACCACGGCCCATATGAGGGATACTTTGGTCCTTATTTCCATAGTGGTGTGGTGTGATGGTCTGTGCAAAGATGAATTGGCCTGTTGAAATTTGGCAGTTTAACTGAGGTTTATCTCTCACAATTCAGTACTGAAATACTTCCCATTATACATCCTAAAAAACTTCCAGGAAGTCAAAGGTAAATGGTTTTAAAGGCTGACCAGATGCTAAAAATCTGTGCAGCAGTTTATAATACTGTGGGAACGGATTTCACAACTCTGGAATGTTGTCACTGCATCATCATTTTATCTTGTCACCACAATTGAGAGGTAAACAGTAGAAACACAGCATTCACATCACAAAGTAATTAACCAGGAATGTTCCATTGCACATTTTTGGAATAAGTTGGCATCGTTGGCAGCCTCCACAAAGTGGCCCCATTCAAAGGCATGTGTGGGCTGTTTTTTTTTTTCCTCCTTACGCAGGAGTGTTGTCTTTCAGAATGTGGACGAACACCGCCGCATCAGGACTGATGCACCTTGCCCGTGTGTGTGTGCCAGCTCAAATTGTGTAGGTTCTACCAGGAAACGTGTCTTTGTTCACGCTGTAGTGTCTGATGGATGTGACAGTGGAGATTTACTTTATAATCGTAGTGTCTGAGATCATTTGAACAGCACGACTGGTGTAAAATTGAAGTCACGTTATTAAACATTCTAAATCAAGAGTGGTGATGATAGAAGGAGCTTTATATTGTAGTTAATGCTGAATCGATCAGTCTATGTCATATCCATCATATCAGAGGGAGGCGACAGTGACTGGGGTTAGTGACTGAGTGCCTCATCTGAATACACACACACACACACACACACACACACACAAACCCAGAGTGTAACAGCATGCTGACAACAGAGTTATCTGCGGAGGCCAGGCAGCGGCAGCAGCAGAGAGCTGCTTCTATCTGCACAGGGAAGCCTGGTGGCTCAGTTGGCAGCTGGTTGCTGCTCTCCGACTCTCCTTAAAGGCAGCTGACACTCTTGTGTGTTTGATGTCGACCAAAAACAAGATGCAGGTGTTTTTAGAGGAAAAACGATATTCTCTCTGCTGACTTCTCTCACTTTCATTCTTAATTTGGAGCCTGTATTTCTCTGGGGAGAGTCCTGCGAGGCTGCTTCACATTTATATTCAGCTGATATTGTTGACATAGTGAGTCTACAGTATAAAATATTCTAATTTTGAAGAGTGTGTGTTGTTTTAGTGGAGAAGGCTTCCTGAAGTTTGGCTGAGGAGGTTTCACTTTGGTTCGGACTCACTGCAGGTTATCTGATACTTGTCTCTGTATTATCAGACATCAACAAAGGTCCAAAGGCAAGAACACAAAAATGCCAGAAGCACAACAGTCACTGACACTGAAAGTGTGAGGAACCGATTGTTTTTGTAGAGATTATTGTTCTACTGCACAATCACAGTTTTGAGGGGCTTTGGGGCTCGAACATTCACTACATTTGGCAGACACGTTACAACTGGCACTAATCGCAAGTTCTGCAGTGACTGGGCTCAGATGTGGGACACGGCCGAAGGTGGGATTGGCGGCTTTGTGGTTGATACCATGCCAATCTTACAAAGGAGGACCACACTTGTTTGTTTTGCTATGGAAGCTAACGTTAGCTAATGTGCTAAAAAGTTAGCGTTGCAGAGAAATCCAATATTCCTCTTAATCCCTCCCCAGTTTCTGATGAGGTGGACATGATAACCCTTAATACACATAACCTTATTCATCCCTACAACAGGAAATACTTTTTCCCTAACCTGATATGAAGTGTGCGCTGCACATGTGAGCATTTTTGATGATGGCCTCCGTCCAGTCCTTTGGTCTTATCACATTTAACCATAGTTGTCTTTGTTTTTGTTGACGGGCAGTGGCGGCTGGTTTTGAGCCATGACTCCTTCTATTCTGGCTCCCAATAACACAACAAGACAAACACATTTTAACACTCCTATGGAGCCTACAGCCCTGTGGGGGAGAGGCAGCTGCACCTCCAGCTGATAACATGACGTCATCATGATGTCGGCCCTAAGAAGGGTTTATTGTCTATTGAGCAAACAAGCAACTTGTGAACTGCAGTGAATCCAGTCTTGGATCATCTCTAAGATGCCAAGGATGTTTCAAAACCAGTTTTCAATCACTGCAGGAGTTTTTATCCACACAATGCACAATGCCTGGTCCCACAATACCATCACCACCCCGCACACACACACACACACACACACACACACACACACATACACACACACACAGTGTGGTTTAGCGGTACTTAAACAGCATAGCCCTCAGCCCTCTTCTCTCCTAAGTGCTGACTAGAAGCTCCAGCAATGATAGTTGAGTCTCAGTGTATTGATTGTACCTAACAGATTTATCCGCATGCAGAGGGCGTGAAAAAGTGCAATCACATGCATTTGTACATGCACTCACATGTGCGCGCACACACACACACACACACACACACACACACACACATACAGACAAGCAACAGCACAACAGGCACTGCAGTGAAGCTCAGAATGGGTTGTGCTGTAACCCTGGAGCGATGGCCTACTTGTTGTCCAGGTCAGGACAGATCCCACCCAGGTCGGGAGCATCAGTTACAGAAAGCTCTCTGCTGGATGAAACGCTGAACAGTGTTGAAATACTGAAATACAGAAAAATCCACGCTGCACAGTCGCACATAAGATGAGACCACTGACAGTATTAATTACCCAAATTAAAGGAATAAAACTGACGCGTGGCACAAGATGTCTTCCTTTCTGTAATCTTTTTTTGTAAAACTGGTGAAAGCCACTGGTCCACCACTGGTCTTATACCTGCAAAGTGCAGTGCTCAGTGCGGATCACACGCTGGTTCATATTAACATGAACCCTTTTTTCCATTATTGTTAAAAATTATGTTATTAAACACTGAAACGAACAAGAAAGACGTTACTGTTAAAATTAAAATAAGTAAAAGTGAAGATATTTGTCAGTGCAGGGTGAGAGAGGTAACAGGTACAGATTTCTTTTCCAGTTTTGGAGGCATCTGTGGAAGATTTTACGAACAGATTTTTCAGACAACTGGTGCACCTCGACTAAGCAGGCAGGAGGCAGAATGTCAGCTGGATGTGCTCAGTCTGGAGCTCACAGTGCTCGGTGTGCACGGTTTGTCTCACAGCCCAGTGAACAATCAATGTAGTTACACACGTGAAACAAAACAGAAGCCAAAACAACTGAGGTCACAGTAGCTACGCTGCCCAAAGACAACTGCACTGATTAAAACTGAGCACGTCTCTACTGGCATCAGTGCAGTAGGGTAAAGACGCAGTGGCAGATTTTAGTAGGCTATCAATGTCCACAAGAAAAGTGACGTTACAAAAAAATCAAGGCACACTGCTTCGTCAAGGTGCAGACTAAACATCTGAAGCCAGTCTAGCAACTATGTGAAGCTGAATTTCGGACACTAACTGCATAAAAGTAAATCTGTGAGTACATTTGCACAGAAAAAAACGTGGTACTAAAAACCAATAAACGCTGTGGGACACTTGGATTTGATTGTAGGCAAGTGTTTTATTTCGTCCTGTTTGTGGTGTGACAGCGACAGGTTTCCTTAACTCCTCTGACTGATGTTTTTTATCTGAATACGCACGTCTGTTTTCCTTGTTATTGGCGTCTCTGCTGGACAGAGCCGTGATCTGTTTGGAGACTAATAACAAGAAAAATGAACCTACAAATGTAGATGAAAATAATATATGTAAGCATGTTTTTTTTTAAATGGTGGAAGGTTCAGTCAAAGGTGGAACATCAAAGACATGATGGGTTATAGTGTGATTTCCAGTGCCCGCCCAATTGACTCCTTGAACGCTGTCACTGTCGGCATGACCTTTTCCTCTTTTAGATTTTCCTTGATTAGCACTAAAGACAAAGTACAGCTGAGGCTGATGGGCTGATGTCATTAGTGCTGCAGGTATTTGATCATAAACCAAAGCATGGGTGAATTAAAATGTTGACCTGGCACGGGGGCAGGCAACCTCTGGCTCCTCAGCCCCTCTCCAGTGGCTCCTTGTGGCTTTAACAAAAAATGATATGAAAATGAGTAACACTTTGTTTAAACATTTTAATTTTCATTTATCATTGTTGTAGGCCTTTAGAAATTATTACATCCTCCAGCTGTAAGAAAGTAAAACCTATGAACCAAATTAAAAAGTTATAACATTTTGTAAACTAAAATGTGCTCTGTGCCGGCGACAGCTGTGGCCAAAGGCATTACGTCTCAGGTAGTCCGTACGTACGTCCCATCCTTGTGAACACGATGCCTCAAGAATGCCTCAAGGAAATTTCTTCAAATTCGGCACAAATGTCCACTTGGACTTAATGATGAATTGGTTTTTGGTGGTCATAGGTCAAAGGTCACTGTGACCTTGTCTGTCTCATTCTCGTGAACGCGAATTTAGCACAAATGTTCACTTGGACTTTAGGATGAACTGATTGGATTTCAGTGGCCAAAGGTCAAGGTCAGTGTGACCTTGCATCTGTCTCATTCTGGTGGCCCTGATATCTCAAGAACACCTTAAGGAAATTTCTTCAAATTCGGCACAAATGTCCACGTGGACTTAATGATGAATTGGTTTTTGGTGGTCATAGGTCAAAGGTCACTGTGACCTTGTCTGTCTCATTCTTGTGAATACAATATCTCAAGAACGCCATGAGGGAATGTCTTCAAATTTGGCAAAAACATCCACTCAGACTCGAGGATGAACTGACTAGCTTTTGGTGGTCAAGGGTCAAAGGTCAAGGTCACTGTGACCTTGTTTGTCTCATTCTTGTGAATGCGAATTTAGCACAAATGTTCACTTGGACTTTAGGATGAACTGATTGGATTTCAGTGGCCAAAGGTCAAGGTCAGTGTGACCTTGCATCTGTCTCATTCTGGTGAACCTGATATCTCAAGAACACCTTAATGGAATTTCTTTAAATTTGACACAAACGTTCACTTGGACTGAAGAATAAACTGATGAGACTTTTGTGGTTGAAGGTCAAAGATCAGTGTGACCACACCAAATGTTTTTAGCCGTAACTCAAGAATTCATGCGTTAATTCTGACAAAACTTCACACAAATGTCCAACAGGATAAAATCATGAAGTGATGACATTTTATATCCAAAAGGTCAAAGGTCAGCTTGACTGTGACATCATCATGTTTTAACGTCATATCTCAGGAACAGAAGGGGAGACATTTGGTCAGATACTGAATTGGTGACTCTAATCTTGAAACTGTGCTGATTGTATAGATCTTCTGTGTGTGAAGCATCCATGTTTTCACTGACATGGATGGAGACTGTCAGAGACACTGGACTGGTGGGCGGAGTCATACAACCGCAGGGCAGTAATTCTAGTTGTAAAATAGTCTTACAAATAATTTAAGCTTGAATGATTTTTTCCATTTAAGCCTTGTTTGTGTCTGTGGATCCATTTTCAATATTTACTAGAAGAAAAGCTGTATAATGAATATTTTTGTCAGCCTGGTCTCTGCACAAAAAACAAAAATCATAATTAATTGCAATGTCACAAAATTACTGAGAGTAAAATGTGGTTCTCCGATTTGTTTAGATCAAAGCATTTAATGATATTAATGATGAAAACCTTGTTTATTTTGTTTGTTCAGGATAAACATGATTTGTTCCATCATGTCTTCGTTCTAATTGATTTTCAAATGACATTTTATCACAAAAACTTGTGGTATTTTTATTGATAAATCTGAACTAGCAGTGGTAAATGGCAAATATCTCTGCTGTCTGTATTGCTTGTTATGGCTTTATTGTTTCAAGTAATGTTTTGGTCCGTCAGAACATTTGAGTGAATAAAAAAAATATGAACACCACATAAGGCTAATGTGTTTATAAGGAAGCACAAATAGGAGTAGAGGATGAATGCTGAATAATAAAACCTATTCTCCTCTCTGATTTGGTGCAGAGAGGTTATGTATGAGCATTGCCTTCTTAGATTTTATTTTGCCTCCGTGTTTTAGAACGAAACACAGTCTGAAAGAACACACTGACACACTGCCCTTCCCCGTCAAAAGCTCCTTTTGTCTCCCTGGCTGTTTCTGTGAAAGGACGACAAAAAGAGTTAGGGTGCAAGAGTGAATAAATACACTCAAAAGCGAATCTTGTCTGGAATGCGTTGAACAGTTTAATAGTATTTTAAAACTGTAATTCAGAGCAGTAGTCAGGGTCAAGGCTCGCTTCTAAAGCAGAGGCAGAGTGAAAAAAGTTTTCTTTTTAAGTGACAAATTTTAATTTCTATCACAGCCGCATTTCAAGGAACTGACTTTTTTGATTTCACTTTCATTAGGTGCATAAATTAGAACAGCACTTGAGTTTTAATTTTTCTGTCTCGGCTTGCCTTGTTTTTAACCTGCCTGATAATAATATCCCGCAGCTGCAGGCATCAGATTTGTCAATCAAACCGAGGCTCTCTGCCAGCGACGGGAGACTTTACTTGGACAAGAAAATGAAAAAGATGTGGCCATTTTTTTTAGACCTGCTTAACTCAGTGACGCCGTGTTTTCTGTGTGGAACATATCTTTGGGGAGGCAGATCATTTTGTCATTAGGAGGCTCTAATCGAAGGCTTGTGTTTCGGCTGTTACAATATTGTGGAATTACTTCCTCACTTGTCCGTGCAGCAGCAGGATCAGAAGTGAAAATAAACAAGTGACACTATTTCTCAACCAAAGGTGGGAATGGATAACCAACATCACTCCCCAAATAACTGTGGAAATGGATGAGTGACACCATTCCCCAAACAAGACTGAAACGACACCCAAAGCTACTCTGGGTCAAAGCCATAGGTTTATTATTGTCCCACAGTCCTGCTGAGCATTTTGATTTCAAATCTTTTTCTTCTAGATGAAGCTGTTTTAAAGCCAGTAAAAAATGTAGAAATAAAACTGGAAATGAACAGATCATCTTTCCAGGACAAGCAGAAAGCAACAAACAAAACAGGAAGCTACTTACAAAAACATTACCTCATGCTTTGCGGTGCTACTAGTGGTCAAAAACAGGCTAACCTTTAAGGAAAGATCATGGACCTTCAATAATTATTCTAAAGTCAACACTGACTTGAAGCACGGAGCACGGCGTGTTGTGTTCTCTAAAATAATAAGCCTCAACCAAAGTGATTAGCAGCCTAAACTTAACCGCAGCCCTTGGTAAAGAAGGTCTGCTAACAGTTCTGGTTAGGAAGTGATTACAGAACTGTACGTCTTTTCTATCAAGTTGTGCATGGCTATGGTCCACAGCACCTCTTCAGCCTCAACGTGACCTAATGTTGGAAAGCACAGTGTAGATGCCCAGACGTTAAGTCATGTAGTGTGGATGACCTGATGTGACATCAGCCAGATGACCGGACATGACTGACCAGATTTGGGTTCGTGAGGAGAAGCAGTTGTTTCCAGAGCTGGTTATCTGAATAACAGGAAACAGCAGCTTAAGTGACGGGAAACATATTTTAGTGTGTGTATGGGAAAACTTGTAGGTGAGTCAACTGATACTTGTCATGATGTATCAATTCTTTGGCTTCTCACAAGTAAACCCTCAGATGTACAGTCCTATGTGTTTTGAGTCTCTTTATTCCACAACAAAATTGGTGACGAGGATCGGATTGGTTGTGGAGACGACATCCAGCTTGCTGCATCTCTTCACTCTGCACGAAGAGCACATTGTGGCCACATAAAAAAAGGTAGGAGATCTTTTGATGTTAAATTGTTTATGTGACCTCACCAGAGTTTGGGGAGATGAAGTGACTGATGTCAAGAATTCTCCAAAAAACACTGGATATTCAATTTTGATTGGAATGAAAACCAGGTCGATAACATTTTAACCATTTGAACTTCGCAATAGAAACGGTCCACCACTGCCTGCCTTCGTATTTTTACTTCTTGTGATGTCATCTCTCGGAATGCTTCATATCCCTAAAATCTGTACATTTGCTGAAAGATTATGTGGGTCAATAAAGTATAATAATTGATTATAAGAATTGAAATTGTGTTGTTAAAATAAACACAATATAAAAATCGGGCATGTTTTTACACAAAACATATTGTAGAAACATAAAGAAATATATATAAACGCTCCATAACTTATCTTAAATATGTACATTATTTAGTTTCTGAGATATGCTTATTTTTATGAGCAGATGTTTATCATTCATTCCTCTGGTGTCACTGCACGTTTTTTGCATTACATGTAATGTAGCGCAAAGATAGAGCGTACACCATGATGACACGGAAGGTGCCTAAGATCTCTGCTGCAAAAGGAATTCATTTTCTAGCTATTATGATTTTTATTTCAGGATTATGCAAACAACAATTACCTGCAGCCACCATGGGGAAACTTGGACCTCATGTTAGGTAAAGTAACGCAAGGTAACTATGTGATTACAGGGAAGACAGAAGCCTTAGCTTTCTGCTGCAAAAAGAATAAATGCTCTGTCTAGTATGGTTTTTATTTTAGATCGATACATATCCGGCATTATGCAAACAGTGATCAATACCAGCGTGATGATGGTGAAATACTATGTAAAAGAATAAATGCTCTCACTATTGTGGCTCTCATATTAAGTAAGTAAGTAAGTAAAATATATTTATATAGCACTTTTTGCAGACAAAGGTTGCAAAGGGCTTCACAAGGGCTATATGCAACAAGAGAGAAAACATAGTTCAAGTTCAAGATATCTTTATTGTCCCCGAGGGGCAATTTGTGGTGCAGCCAGCAGCAGAGCTATAGAAATAACAATGACAATTACAGTTCAAATAAGCAATCCACAAAATACAATAGAGAATAACAATAAATAGTAAAAAACATGAAAAAGGTAAAGTGCCCACAGTGCGTAACATACACCTTAAAATGGCTTAAAAATGACTAAAAATCATCCATTATTTAAAAGGCCAATGGCAGCTGGAACCCAGGACTTTTTAAATCTGCCTGTCCTACATCTGGGCATACAAAATCTGCATCCAGATGGGAGCAGTTTGAATTCTGATGCCAGGGGATGACTGGGGTCGGACAAGATTTGTTTTGCTTTCCTCGGGGACCTAGTTTTGTGTAAAAGAGTGATGTCTGTCAGTGGAGTACCAGCAATTTTACTGCACACTTTGACAATACCCTGAAGTCTGTTGCGGTTCTTCAAGCTGATTGACTCGAACCAACAGATAAAAGCAAATGTAAGAACAGATTCAGTAAAACAGGCATGAAACATTCTCATGAACCTAGTGTCTATGTTCAAGTTCCTGAGCTTGCGTAAAAAGTACATGCGCAACACAAGGACAAAGTGACCACGAGGGCCACTTTGTTAAAAATGCACAACTAGCAAACCAACTATTACAACACCAACAAAAACATCCATACCCTTTTTAAAGGGTAAAATTTCTCACCCTGAACCCTAATTTCATGATGTGTAGAAGTTAACACAGACATACGGGTCTTTTCTCCATACCTTATGACTAAATGTCGGTATTCTACGTCAAGGTGATGTTGGCATGAGACATCGGGAAGATATTGGATTTTGGTTACCTACCAACACAACTTAAACCCAACAAAATATCAACGTTATCTGTTGTCAGCATTCTTTGTCAGATTGACGACACTTTTAGACATCCTGACCTTGAATTTTTGCCATGCGACCATCCTAAATTCATCTAAATATCAGCATCTAATGTCGTTGGTGGCCAGCTGGATGAGGTCACCTGGTTGTTCCAAAAGTTACATGTAAAGTTGGCAGAACAACTGTTGGTTTTTGTGGACCGTGCCGATAGTTCAAATTAGTTTCTTTGCAGAACAAAGTTGGAGGAGACAAACCAGTAGGCCTACAGTACAAAACTGTAGCTATCCACTTCATCTTCTTCCCAAAGCGGTATTACCCACCCTAAGAACTTTACACTACTTTTAACCTTCTGAGAGAAAGTCACCAGTATTTGCGAGACCATAAAGGTTCCAAACCAGGAAACTGTACACGAGCAGTTTTAGGTCTTTGAACACAACTGTTGCTCATGACAGCACAAGCATTTTCACATTTGATTTCAAGGATGACATGAGTGTTTTTCCCCTTTCTGTCTGGTCCAGTGTGCTGATCCTGTCCATGTTATTCCCTTTACAGTTTCAGTCCAAACACTGAGCCTGCACCAAAGAGCCTCAATAAATCTTTAGTCAGGAGCATCCTATCCTTAACCTCACAATACAATCTGATCTCTTCGCTGCCATTGAGCAGCTTTTCATTTGCATGATCTTGCAGACTATTCTCATAATGTTGTGGATCATGTGTGGTGTATTCATTATTAATATTAATGTATCCATTAATGATGTCATCGTGTTGTGGGAGATGCTGCTGCTTTATTGCACATCAGCTGTGTACTGTTGATGTCAGTATTACAGTGAAGTCTCATTTTGCAGGTCACTGTGGTTAAGAGTGTCAGCCACTGTACTAAAATGTAAATGTAACAACAACTGAGGGCACGATGAAGGGCAGCTGCTGTGATTATGTAGAGGACAATGTGATTGTGCTGCAGCGTAGGAGGAGCAGGAAAGCAGAAGCCATTTGTCACTGAAAAAGCAGCCTGTACTTCATGATGTGTTCACAGATGTCAGGGCCATGCTGATCAAAACTTCATAAGGTCGTAGTAGTAGAGGTTATAGTATAGTAAGAACCTCCACTGTACCAACGATTCTTCAGACTGTTTTGCCCAGTTCAGACCAAAGATTTGTGACGCGATGAAACCATTTTAGAATGTTGCAGAGAAAAGTGTCAGTGGTGTGAACTGATGGTGTGATGGTGTCGCCTACAACTCAGCTGGTCAAATGGCCAGCGGCTGGTTTTAAAGCACGTCACCTGTTTCAACAGCCAATCAGCTTGTAGTGAAGTCAGCTGGTCAAGTCAAAATGACCGCAGACTGCACAGAAGCATAGTTCAATAAAATTCCCATGAATTCAGCAAGGTGAAACGTTACCTTGTGTGCAGTCTGAACCTACTAAGATATGACACTGGTGATTCATCATTTAACCATTTCAGATGTTCATGTTTCTTTGTATATCTTACTATAATGAGGAAAACTGTGTGTGTGTGTGTGTGTCTGTTCCATGTTTTTCTCCTCACTGACTTGGTCAATCCATGTGAAATTTGGCACAGTGGTAGAGGGTCATGGGAGGATGCCAATGAAGCAATATTACATCAGTTGGCCAAAGGGGGGCGCTATAGCAACCCATTGAAATGTCAAACTTTGAATGGGCATATCTCATGCC
>NC_065516.1:35666487-35685741 GCF_006386435.1 Epinephelus moara | reverse complement strand
ATTTCTAATGTTTGGTATGACTAAGTCATGGTATGGTATGCTGTACATAATCACGGAAACTGTCAGTCAGTCATTCTGTCTGTCCCACGTTTTTCTACTCACTGACGTGGTCAATCTATGTGAAACTGCACATAGGCATTGAGGACTGGCATAGGTAGAAGGTGACAAAGCTACCAATGGCTATGGACTAGTTATCCATAATTTCTTCCATTTGCATATATAAACAAACCAAATGGTGGCAGCCAAGATGGGGTTGAGCTCCTGACCTTTCCATTGACACCTCACTTGAGCCAATAGCAGTGTCCAATGCTGTTGCAGTGGCTTCCATATCCAACCAAGGCCTGAGCTGAAGAAACACGCGTCCTGTTGTTTAAAGGAATTTAAAGAGCCAGCAATTGGCACATTTTGCCCGAGGCTTATGGGTCTTGTAGTCAGTGACACTCATCTCCAGAATAGTTTTTAACCCGTTACTGTATCATAGAGTGAAATAAATGTGCATTAATAATTGAAAAAAATGGCTCCCTTTGTTGTTTTAAGGTTATTTCTTTACCTTAGAACCTTAGAGAAACATGCCTAAAATGGTTACTTTAGCTGATAGTGTTATCTACTTTGAATCTGGACTATGTATTATTATAACTGGTACAAAAATTCCATTTGAATTGAAAAAGCAGATATTTATGATCTCTATCTTTTAACATAACATGGAAGAACAGCTCAACAACGTATTGTGGTGTAACGAAAAGTATATGATTATTATAACTAGATATACTGTATAGTTGTGTTTCCACCCAAGAACTTTCAGTACAGTACCTGTAGAGCCAGAAGTTACCTCAACAGACATGGTACCTAGACCCCAGATGTGTTTAGCGTTTCCACAGCAAAATCATAATTTTAATAAAACATTCCAACTTAAAAGTTGCCGGCAGTCAGCAAAGGGAATCTAATTATTTTTTCGCAGGCTACAGCTGCAGCTAGGGGCAGGAGAACATCCTGTTATTTTACAGTTATAGTTTACTAATGTATTAAAAACTGATAATATCAGCTTCACACCTCAGCCCTGAGCAAGTCAGTTCCCTACTGACCAATCAACACAATGCAGGGTTTGTAGCTCCACCTTTCAGAACCAGATCAATGTGCGAGGTACGCCAACAGAGGAGTGATGAAAATGTAGTAATAACGATATTCATAATGGCATGAACAGGATCATATTCATCTTTTGTCATGACGGCAGCAATAGGCTACATACCATAGTTTTCCCATTAAAATTCTGAATGAAACCACTTTTTATATTATTTTATTTTAATTATTTATTTATTTTTTAAAAAAGGAAAAACTTAAGTGTCCAGTTTGTATGGATGGATAACAGACGCAGGGGTTTACATGGACCCCAGCAAGAGCAGCTGTTTGCCCACATTTTGGCATGATGATGGAAGAAAGTGGAGATGTCAAGAGAAAATAGAAAAGATCAGAAAGAAATGTCAGATGAAGAAGTATGGCTCTCAAAGATGTGGTTACGCTGACTTTCAGGCTGACAATAGAGACACGATCATACATCCAGATTCCTGACAGAAACATCCACATCTGGAGGCTCTTCTCATCCCTCCAATTTATTAGATCCCGGGGAGTCAACTTGGACAGCAGAGATCATATTTTTAATCTCCTCACATGAAATGATTGTCCCCCTCATTCAACATTATGGATGAGATCCCATTAAGAAGCGTGCCAGGTTTATGTGTCACCAATGAAGCAATATGAAAGGAGCCAGGCGAGGAACAAATGCTCCACTCCATCACCGCCAGATAAAAGTAAATGGATCATGTCTCTAATAGTTGGCCCACTTTAAGACGGATTGCTTGTTAAATGATTTGCATGTTGGAGAGGGGAAGAAAGAGACAGAGACATTTAGTCATCTTTTTTAATTTGAGGATATTACAAAGAAAAAAAAATCTTGCATTTGTCTCGTTTTTAGCCCTCATTGGAGCGTGTGTAGACAACCTTGTGGTTATCTTGTCAGTTCAGCTAAAACACAGTGATGTGTTTGGGATTTGTAGACATTTTTAATTGATAGTTTGTCGTCCTCCTGGCAGGGTACCATATGCGCTCCATAGAATTTCAACAGTAATGGATATTGATAGCCAGGCTGGCTGCTTTCACTGTGATGATGGTGTTTGACAAAGCTATTCCCTGACCTTTATTTCTCTCTCAGAGCAACTGTCTTTCTTAGTCATCTGTGGATTTCATTTGGCCTTCTAATGCACAAATTGGACGTGAATACAGGTTTCAGTTTATTTAGAGGAACAGATACAAATAGGGAATAATGTAGCAATTGGCTTGGAGAAAGCTTGATTATGGGGTTGGAGAGATTTGTTTTTGAGAAAGAAATAGTATGGAGAAGTTCCAAAATGACTCAAAATATCAAAAGAAGAAGATGATAGTTCCCCTGCTGAGATTTCTGGACTTATTTCCAGGGTTCCCATGGTTATAAAATTGGGAAAATGTTTTTCCAGGTCTGGAAATGGTTTGGAATTAACAGAGTGTTTTGGAAAAGTTTTGAATTTACATTGTTTTGGCTATTGTTTAAAACATGTTAATATAAATCCTGAAACATGACTACTGTAACATGAAGCAAAATACATTCCTTGTATTCCTAATTTAAAATCTAGTGCTGCGCTGCGTCATTGTTGAAACATCACTAGTATCGAGTGATACACATAGACCAAACCAGCATTGCATCACTGCCAAGGTTGCGCCCCCTTTCGTGGGAAAGAATCACCGTCTCACTTAAGGAAAATGCAGAAAAGCTGTTTTGTAAAGGGTTAACCACAACTTTCATGACATTTTTGGCACATAAGAAACTGAATATTCACTGTCAGTGTGGTAAATCCAGCGTCTTCTAATAGAGTGGTTTGTATGATATCCTACAAATTTGCGCCCTATGAATGACGTTAGATCCTTAAACGTACAGTTATGTAATTAATGTAAAGTTACAGAGGTTAGGTTTAGGAAAAGAAACATGGTGAAGACGTGCCTTAAAATAACCCAAAGTTCACTCAGATCCGAATACGCAACTCCAGGGGCAAGTCCTGGGGTAAAGTCTTGGTCTTTGTGACCCTTCCACCGCCCCAACTTGTGTCCTTACAAGGCCTCTCGAGACTGCTATAGAGACAGAGCGCAACGCTGACCTCTGTTGAGTTTTCCCTAAGTCCAAATGCCAGCTGCAGGCTGACGGCTGAGCATGCCCAAATGCTCATCTTCTTAAAAAAGAATCTCCACATCATGTTTTTTCCAAGACGAGCAAGGTAAGGAGAAGGGACAATGAGGTAGACCGGCAATATTAAGCTTATCAATGTACCGTTGCCTCTCTGGTAGGCATAGCGTGCTAAAATAATCCTTTGCCATCTTATTATTAGCTAATTATTAGCTAGCTATAGCTAATAATTTTAGCTAGCTAGCAATTCAGTCGTGGAGACTTGAAGGCGCGGCTGTGGAGGCAGAATGACAGCGAACGAGTGAAGAAGCGGAGCGGGCCTCGTTTCCCCTTTGGGGGCGTGGCTTTCAGATTATGACGCGTTGCGCTCTGTCTCTATCAGCGCACTGTTCATGTGATCGCAGCCTTTCAAAATACATGGGATATGTACAATTCGGATGCATAACTTTTTGTAGAAGAACATACAAACGGTTTGTAAGCACAGCCTGATACATGCTCCAATTTGGCATAACTGTTCATCTTCATCTCTCTTCATCTTCAGATGTTGCATTTAGAAAGTGGACCCAAAAGGCATAGTCACTATGAAAGAGCTCTGTATAAACAGACATTTTGCATAGTTTGATCAACCTCAATTGTGTATCTCACTGTCCAAAATGCAATTCTTCAGGTATTTACAGTTTGAAAATGATGTTTGACAAAATATTCTGTCCTCTGATTTCCTACTGGAACATGATACAATATTCAAACTTATGACTGGCCCCTCAGAGGCAAAAAAGCTCACTGTGTCTTTTCTTTGTATCTTTTAAACAAATTAGGACCTGGGAAGAAGATGATGACGTTTAGAACGAAGCCCTAAATAGAATAAAATCTTGTTTGGTAAACTCTAAGCTACAACTGATCCAATTCAAAGTTACACATAGGCTACATTACTCTAAGGTTAGACTGCACAAAATAGCAAAACATATAGTTTGTGGTGACTTTTCTTTCAATTGTATTCTAATGTCTCAACTACTGACCTGGTAACAGCTCTGCCTGGGCATTCCACAACATTAATGCCCACACAGTCATGTTGACTGCCCAGAGAGCATGTTGAAACAATGGAAATCTGAATCATCTTCCCATTTTAAACCTTCTGAGAGAACTGATGGCTCCAGGTGTCACATACCCTTTTTTTCTCAGGGATTGGGTGGGATGGGTTTTTCAGGAACTGTCCTTGTCCACTAACCACTAAACACAAAATGTTCAATGTGAAAAAATGTGGGTGTATGCAGCACCCGGGGTGATGGTCTGTAGGTAACAGGTGTGAAAAGATGTCCCATCTGAAAACAGTCCTAGATGCTTATTCTGTCAACCTAGCTCACATCTGGATCCTACAACTCTGCACACTGACATCTTTTCAATTAAGTATCCTACAAAAATGAACGTCAACACTGAGTATTTTTTCCCAGGTGAAGGTGTTGAGAGCTTCCACTTCACAGCTTCTCTCTCTGAAATCCAATCTACTCTGCTTTAATATGATTTTAATTTGCCGTTCCCCTGAACCATCCATTGGGGGTGCTGTGGTGACTCTCTCCACAGGGTTAGGGTAGGTCACCACGTATGCAAAAACATGGTCGTATGTGTGTGCGTCTGTGTGTCTTATTTAGCATCCAGTCAGGTAGCGGGCGAGCAGCAGGCTGGCCCCTTATCAGTGTGTTGCTTCAGTATAATTACAAGACACTGATCAACCTGGATATTGATTCTGTTTGTCTGATCAAATGACAGGCGAAGGAGGAGGAGGAGGAGGAGGAGGAGGAGAGGCAGAATAACATGGGAGCAATACATTTGCACATGTGTTCTGCAGGAGTGTGTCTCTGCACAACCAAAACTATCAATTGATAAGTCCAATGAGAAAACACTTCTTAAAGCATCCTCTGATCCAGGAATGTGATAAGTTTAATGATGGTCATGGGCATCTTCCTAAATTTGGCAGTGTCAGTGTATAGTTTCAGTTTATAAAGGGACCCAAATGTAATGAACAAAAGCAGAAAACACAGTACATTGGAAATAACACTGGAGACAGGGGACAAAAACATATAACCTGACACTGAAACAGGGAAATACACAAGGAAGGAGGGTGTAAATGAGGGACAGGTGATAACAAGGCTTGAGGACAGGTGGAACTAATCAGGGAGGACAGACAATAGACCTTTTCTGACATGTCATAGTAGGAAAAGCACAGGTGTATTTAATAATTTTAATGCTGACTTCATTGCAAGTATTCCACTGCCAATCACATCAATCAATCAATTCATTTGTCACATGAATTGTAACCCAGTCAGTGCCTTCAATCATACATTAACAAAGACTGTGATGATGAATATAAGTGTATCAGTGGGTGGTCAAAGGCAGTGTCTTCACATAGGATCCTTGTGTCCTGAGGGTAGAAGCTCTTCCCGAGCCTCTCAGTGCTGGCCTGGAGTAAACAGTACCTCCTTCCCCAACCTAAATCTGGGTGGCTGGGATCTTCAGTGATCCTCCTGGCCTTATACTTGCAGTGCCTTTTCGGTGCTGATTCCATACCAGGCAGTTCAGTTCTCCCTCAGGATGCTTTCGGTAATGCAGCTGTAGATACTCCTCAGTGTTTGGGGGAATATGGTAAATGGACTGCACTTATATAGTGCCTTTCTGGTCATCCGACCACCACCAAGGCTACCATACAAGGTGTCACCTGCTACTCAGTTTTTAACACACTGGAACAGCCATCGGAACTAATCTTCTGATTAGTGGACAACCCGCTCTACTTCCTGAGGCATGGCCGCCCCATAATACCAGAACATCCTCAAGGTCTGAGGTGTAATGCTGTCTCTGCCTTGCCTTTCTCACCACTGAGTCAGTATTCAACACCCAGGTGAGGCCCTCAGTATGTGGTGAATGACGGTGGACTTCTCAAGGCACGTTGGTACGACATACTGACCTACATAGCTTGTTGGTCAGCGCATAGTCTGACAGTGTGTTCACACCAGGCGCAAGGCGAATTTTTTGCGCGATAAGATTACATACAAAGTCAATGTAAAGAGGCGAATAGACGCGAATTTGTGCCGGCGGCGCGAAATTCACGTCATTCGCCTCTTCGCACAAGTTCAAAATATTGAACTCGAGTGAAATATTCGCTTGATGCTGTGTCGGGGCAGCCTATCAGCGTTGAGATTTTCCTGTCGTCACCGACGTCACTGACGTGTTGCTGCCGTTGTAGTAAACAACATTCATTCAGGCGACATGTGACTTGCCGGATACAGTGAATATTTATTGATTTTCACACGCAAAAAACTCACCGGAGACAGATGGATATTTATTTTGGTGCTAATATTCAATGCAGGCTCCACTTCACCGACGGCGACTGGGATGCTCGCCCTCACTGCAGGTGTCTGGGTTATGGAGAACGCAGGTAGCCTTCACACACTTCTCTGCCACATCTGGATGGACCTCAATGGTCAACAAGTGCCCCGCGTTGTTCCGAAAATGGAGGACAAGCTAATAATAGCTGTTTGTGGCTACCCTGAGCTTTATGACGTTACGTCCCCAAATTATAAGCTTCGGACCAAGAAAGACCTGGCGTGGAGGAAAGTGAGTGAGGAGGTCGGTCTGTCTGGTAAATTTTGAAAAGTGATTCCAACTATCGGCTGTACGTTTCTATCAGCAAAGTTAGCACTAGCATTAGCCCCAGTTAGCACAACCGATGTAGCTTGCTTTCCAGCCGTCATACTTACTCTGATTTACTCGCGCGAATGACTAGCGTGAATGTCGCGAGTAAAAACAAATATTCCAGCGGTCAAACTCGCGCGAGTAGAGCGAGGTGAATATTTTACTCGTGCCCGGTGTGAACACACTGTGAGGATCCACCCACTGATACCGTCTGGTTCTGCTGCTTTCTTGGTGTTCACACACTTTAAAAGCCCCCGACATCCTGCTCAGTCAGGGAATTAGGTTTGAAGGGTGCACCCACCCATCCATTAACCTCTGCCTCAGTTGTTTTTGCTTGTTCTGAAAACAAGCATTAAAGTTATTTAGCTCCCTTGTTTAATGCCTTCTATACACTGTGCGATTTTACCAATCTTAAAAGACTATTGCATGACACACTGTGAGAACTTTGGTACGACGTCAAGTTTGATGTGTGCAGACTGTACGATGGCCGTTTACTACTGAATCGCAGGTTACGACGTACGTCAATATGCAACGTCATCAGCGTACGTCATCCATCTGCACCACCATAGGTAGCTTGCTCACCTGGAAGTTGCAGTTCCTCCGCAGTTTCCTTCCATGCAGCGTCTTTTTTCTGGCGGTCATGATAGCAGCTGGAGGAAACATCAAATCAACAAGGCTTCTGCTGCCACAGCTCCACCAAACTTTCCTCTTTCTGGGAGTTCCACACACTTCTTTTTGTTCGTTTTACCTCCATGGCAAGCGATCGGTGACCATTGCGTCATTTCCTGCTGCATTTCTATTGGTTGATTAGTAGACGTAGGTCGTAGCAGCTGTCACACTGTGAGATAGTCATCCTAAATTTCTGACACCGTCAGAATTTTATCTCAGGTTATCTTTGGTCGCAAGACGTTGACAACGGCCGTCCTTGAACCTGTCTCACAGTGCGACGTAAGACCACCGTTTTAGAGCCACGACCAAAGATATCGCCACGTGTCTCCCACGATGGCCATCTTTCGTCTGGGACAGCCCAAAATCGCACAGTGTATACCGGCCATAAGACACATAGTTCTTTGGCCTTGCCACATGCGACCAGGATTGCCTTCCTGGAATTTAGTTCCACTCTCTTCCTGTAGCCTTTTTGCCTCTCACCTTTTACACTGTAGGCTGCTGTTGTTGTCTATTATCCATGTTTCCAAACTGCAGTCCCAATTTGTAGACTGCACTGCATTTGTTTATGGCATCCCAAATGGTTCTGTGATCCGTGGTTTCTGATGTGGCATGATTTCAGTGGGGGTCTTAGGTGCAGCTGCTTTAATTTTTTTACCAATTAAATCCATCACAGGCTGTCATTGATGTTATTGGTGGCATTAATACTCATCCCACCCGCAGTCCTCTGTTCTGTCAGATCGGTATATGGAAATAGAGTTGACTGGTTGAATGCCGCTGCCTGGTATTCCAGGATTTAACCAAGTTTCAGTAAAACAAAGGACCGTACAGTTCCAGATATTTCTTTGGAAACTGACACAAGCGCAGGGGTCATCCAGTTTAATATCCTTCTAAATTAGCCAGCAGCAGCCAAACTGCCTCCTCGGATGTAGATATGTTGATGGACGCCGTGATGGTCTTGCTTGTCCATGTGGTCAGAATCGTGGTTGGTGCCCACCTTCTTCACCTTTTTTACTCTGATGTTTTTTGAAGAGGAATATTAGAAATAAGGACTCAAGTCACATGACTAGGAGTCAAGTCATGAATTCAATTACTTACGAGTAATGATCATAATGTTGACCCTCAATCACACTTAAACCGCCAGCTCCTCCATCATCCCTGTACATATATAACAGCTGTCATCCTGCTGTTTCCTGGCTGTGCGCACTCTGCACAACATTCCAACACAGATCAGTGAGCTCATGATGAGAATCAGAGACTGTGTTTTGAGTGCTTTACATGCTATTTCATGCTTCGAGGCAAAAAAGGTTATTGTGGTTACTCACAATAAGATGCTGAAATATACCTTCTCTATCTAAACCCTCCAACCAGCTCTCAAGAAGGGAGTTTCAAAAAAATGCTGCAGCTTTTTTGAGGGAGCAAGGGCCAAATTTTGACCTCGGCAGTCTGAATATGAATGGCTGCAATCAAGCCTTGGAAAACTAGTCATTATCTGCCAGCTTCATCTCCGGCATCTGCTGCTGCTTTCAGCTGACAATGGGCCTCTCTCCTCCCATTGGATTTAGTTGCATTCAGTGACATCACATCAATGTTAGGAGGACTTACTTCCTGTATCGGTTTATTATTGATTAAAATTTTTAAAATCGGCGAACTAGACCTGTTGCAGTTTGCTTATCAAGCTGGCAAAGGGGTGGAGCTTTTCATCCGAGACAGAGTGTATAAACATTAACAACCAAAATCGCACACAAGACTTTTATTTGCTGACCTTAGTTCAGTTTTTAACAAGATGCAGCTGCATATTTGAAGCTTCTCATTTTGTGCTACCTGATCAGATTATATTTTCACTGTAAAACTTTTTGACAGATAGAATCCAGCAGGTCTTCATAGAAGGACACATCTCCACTGTCATTACTTCAAACACTGGCTCTGCTCAGGTCTGTGTCCTCTCCCCCCTGATTTCTATTAGATACAAACACTTGCAGGACTTCTCAGAAGGTCCTGAAGTCCTGAGGAAGTGCCTTTTCCAAGTTCTCTGACAACACCACTCTGCTGTCTCTTCTTCAGGGCCACCAATCTGACCACGGCTGTGCCTGACCTGCATTCGTCAAATGGTGTGAGGACAATTTCCTTGATCTAAACATGACAAAAACAAGAGAACTAATTGTAGATTTCAGGAGGCACAGTGTCACCGATCACTGATATTAATGGACAGGATCTCAAGGCACAGCTGGGGGAAGGAAGGGGTTTGGTTTGGGGACCTCAGAATTGCTTCTCTGCTCTTTGCAGATGATGTGGTCCTGTTGGCTTCCTCACACCGTAACCTCCAGCATGCACTGGGGCGGTTTGCAGCTGAGTGTGAAGCGGTTGGGATGAGAGTCAGCACCTCCAAATCTGATTTCATGGTTCTCTGCCAGGCAAGGGTGGATTGCCACCTCTGTATTGAGAGCGAGTTACTACCTCAAGCGAAGGAGTTCAAGTATCTCGGGGTCTCTTTCATGAGTGAGGGTAGAATGGAGCGTGAGATGGATAGGCTGTTTGGTGTGGCACCTGCAATGATGACAACTAGCAATTTATGTCCAGTGGCAAAGCAGGATGTGAAATTAGGTTTTCTATAGTTAAGTGTGAAATAAAGGTGAGGAGGTTTGGGTGGTGGATAAGCGTATGGGTGCAGTAGGTGCTACTGAGTCTCTCATGGACTTGCTTCTCATTCAGCAGATCAGGATCATATAAATTAGAAGGTGTGACAAAGCTAATATAAACATCTGGATCTGTTTTTTGTTTGGTTTTTTTGCATTGCTAGGCAACATGTAGCTAAACAGTAAGGAGCTCACAGGTCTGAGCTTGAAGTTTTAAATCCTGACAAGTTTTGAAACCAGGAGAAAAAAAGAGAAATTTGCTGATTGCTGTCAGTATCAAGAATAGAGAATAGTGCTGCTGCCACACAATATAATTAAAACTGTCTTTCTCTCTCACACACAGGCTTCTTCGTCCTCCCTCTCCCTCTGTCTCACACACACACACACACACACATACACACATATACACACACACACTGTCTCTCTCTCACTCACTAACTTTTTACACTGTGACCTTTCCACATTTTTCTTTTCTTGGTCGTAATTTCTCTCCAGTCCTCTGTTTCTCTTCATCTGTCTCTCAGACTCAGCGACCAGTTTCACTGTCACCACGGTTATATTAATAACCTACCATTCATGCAAAAAACAAACATTTAAAATTATTTGCTCGCTTCTTACTGAGAATATATGCATTTGTTGTCAGTTGTTGGTTACACGAATAACTAGCCAACATATCATCATACAATGGTTTGTATGATATCATACAAATTAGTGGCCCACAAATGATGCACTTAACATTTAGTTATGAAATGAAGATAGTTAGGGAGGTCAGGTTAAGGCAAGTTAAATTACTGTGCTTAGGTTAGGGAAAAGAAACATGGTGAGGACGTCCCTTGAAATGCCTCAAAGTTCACTCAAACAACGTGTCTCAAATTGCATATTTACAAGTACATTAGTTCATTGAAGCACACTAAGTACTTCTTGCGTGGTGCACAAATTTCAACAGGGTAGTGTCTCAAATCTTGCACTGCATGACTGTCACTATAGACCCTTTTAGGGCCGAAGTCACAATGACGTCCTTTTATTAGCTGGAGGCAAAAGATCACTCTCCCCCACAGGGCTGTAGGCTCCATAGGAGTGTTAAAATGTGTTTGTCTTGTTGTGTTATTGGGAGCCAGAATAGAAGGAGTCATGGCTCAAAACCAGCCGCCACTGACCGTCAACAAAAACAAAGACAACTATGGTTAAATGTGATAAGACCAAAGGACTGGACGGAGGCCATCATCAAAAATGCTCACATGTGCAGCGCACACTTCATATCAGGTTAGGGAAAAAGTATTTCCTGTTGTAGGGATGAATAAGGTTATGTGTATTAAGGGTTATCATGTCCACCTCATCAGAAACTGGGGAGGGATTAAGAGGAATATTGGATTTCTCTGGAACGCTAACTTTTTAGCACATTAGCTAACGTTAGCTTCCATAGCAAAACAAACAAGTGTGGTCCTCCTTTGTAAGATTGGCTTCCTGTGACATCATCCATCCACTGAGTGAGAGCATACGGGTCGGCCAGTCTGGTCCCGTTGGTCAGTGTTTACTTATTCAAGTAACACTGGCGGTCCCGGAGAGTGAGTGACCTGACATGGTGCGTTGGTAAATTCAGTCTGACGCTCTACACTAAAATGAGAGCCCTGTTGGTGGAAGAAACGCAGCGTTATATTTCTACATGAATGAACCAACGGTTAAGTTAATCACACATTCACTCCGCTCGGCGCTCTGCTGCTCCGTCTCCACAGACAGAGTGTCCAGAGTGCGCTCTGCCACTCTGAGAGTGCGCTGCTCTGGATAACCCAACAGCTCCGAATTATGAACGCTCCAGTTTGTGTCAGAGTGCGCTCCCACACTCAGAATGAGTATTTCTGAACGCACCACTCACATCATCTTCCTCCATTGTCTAAAACAAACCAACAGAAGTTACTAGCTAGTGCTAGCTAATGTCTGTGAAGAATTGTTTTGCCTCCAGCTAAGCCCCGCCCACAAAAAAGGTTTGCTGATGAGAATCAACCCTAAAAAATGTCTTGACAGCGTCAAATGAGTCTGAATAACTTTGTTATAGTTCTGACAGCATCTGTAACATAAATACAGTTAAAGTAGAAGTAAGAAAAAAAAGGAGAAGGAAAATGTTCTGGCAGGACCGAGAGTTTGGAGCTCAGCGCTCCGGGAAACTGTGTGAGAATGTTGTGCCGTTGATGGCGGCTGGTGATCGATGGCTTTTATCAGCAGGAGCACACACCCTCCCTATCTCTGCCCCCTCACTCAGCGCAGGATTAGCCACTGGATACATGGATTATTACACACACAGTTGCAAATACACTTGTTAACGCACACACACACAAGCACACACACACACACACACACACACACACGCACACACACACACACACACACACATCCCTCTCTCACTTAATCCGTTTCCCCCCTCTCAGAAGTGTGTGTGTGTGTGTGTGTGTGTGTGTGTGAGGGCTGTTGGAGGGAGGTGTGAGTGTGTGTCAAGGGGGATTATGTGAATATAGTTAAGATTTGATGTCAATAGAAATTCTTTATAATTCTCCCTCTTGCCCTCAGAGCACATTTCCATGCTGACTAACGTACAATGGAAAACACAAAGAGGCTTGTCTCCATGCCTGCAGAGCGCAAAGATTACTGTGCACGCTTGTAATCTACATATTATGCTACTGTATGTTGCTAAAGGGCTCTTAAATGGTTTTTCTTAAGTAGATTAGTGTCTTTGTACATTTGTGTGTGTGTGTGTGTGTGTGTTATCCCTGCATTGTGTTAATGTATGTGTGCATGCTGCTGTGTGTGTGCTTGTATATGTCGATCCTGATATGAAGCACATGAATACAATCAGGAAGTACAGACTATACACGCTTAGTTTAAGGTTTGTGTACTCGCTTTGCACAACGTGTTTTTGTGTGTGTGATGGATTCCTGATGTATCTGTGTTCTGTCAATGCTTCTGATTTGCAGGCCTTCAAAATGAACGCTTTCGTAAGATAAGAATTAAGCTCAGGATGAATGGCACATGGTGGAGCAATGAGGATCAGGAGTAAGGTTGCACTATTAGTGGATATGTTTTTAACCACTCTATTGTGTTGTGGATCAGTTTGACCCGTTTCCTTTTTCCTTTTCCTGTCTGACTTTTCGCCGTCTAGAGTCATGATTTTTTTAAGGTGTAACATATGGACAAACTGATGTGTTGTGGAATGTCTGCAACAAATTTCCGTATAAATAAAATGATGATATACCTAACCCAAATGTTCTCATTTATTTATTTTCATTCTCTCACAAAATATTTTGAGTTCTCTCACAATACTTCTGCATTTCCTTGGCTAAGGTATTTGCTAGAATCAGACTGTGGTGCAGTCAATTGCAGTCAAACGAGGCAGTGCTGATCAAACATGAGTCTGTCACTGTATTCCTACTTTGCGACTCAAATGTTTTCAGAAATATATTTTAGTGTAGAGAATGTCTGAGGCCATGGTCCTCTGTCGGAAACCGGTGGTTTGCCCTCTCCGGGTTGGGGGAGAGTTACTGCCTCAAGCGAGGGAGTTCAAGTATCTCGGGGTCTCGTTCACAAGTGAGGGTAGAATGGAGCATGAGATGGATCAGTGGGTCGGTGCGACTTCTGCAGTGATTCGAGCGCTGCGCCGGTCCGTCGTGGTTCAGAGGGAGCTGAGCCAGAAAGCAAAGCTTTCAATTTCCTGGTCCATCTACGTCCCAACCCTCACCTATGGTCATGAGCTCTGGGTAGTGACTGAAAGTATGAGATCGTGGATACAAGTGGTGGAAATGAGTTTCCTCCGTTGGGTGTCTGGGCTCAGCTTTAGAGATAGGGGGAGGAGCTCGGATATCCAGAGGGAGCTCGGAGTAGAGCACCTCAGTTGAGGTGGTTCGGGCATCTGATCAGGATCCTCCTGGGCGCCTCCCGCTGGAGGTGTTCTGGGCACGTCCCACTGGACCACCGGGGCAGACCCAGAACACACTGGAGTGACTACATATCTCGTCTGGTCTGGGAACGCCTTGGGGTCCTCCAGGAGGAGCTGGAAAGTGTTGCTGGGGAGAGGGACGTCTGGGGTGCTTTGCTTGGCCTGCTGCCCCCACGACCCGGCCCCAGATAAGCAGATGAAAATGGATGGATGGATGGATGGATGGATGGATGGATATAGAGAATGACTGTGACCCAGCTGGTGGGTGGTGGTAGTCCATTCAACTGTGTCCAACATTAACAATTCAATTAATCAATCAATCATTTATTAGTCATGTGGAATTACACATAATGCGACTCCAGTGAAATTGAGTCTTCTTACACTGTTGCCTGCTGCTTTATCATTGTCCATGTTTCCAGATGGTTCTGGTAATCTATGGTTTCTGGTTGTGGGATGATTTAAAGGTCCACACATCCCGACCCCAACAAGATGGGTGTATGCTCGCTCCTCCCGAACACGGGCAGTGCTGCACTGCAGCTGCCTTTAGTCAGGGTATAGCAGTGATCCACAGCAGGAACAGGACAACACCTCACAGTCCCACCGTCACACCCAGTCTTTTTTCACCGTAAAGCACACGGCTCCTCTCCTTCTCTCCCAGAATCATCTGCTCTGTTGGATGGGCATGTACAAAAAGAGCCTCCTGGTTGAATGGCGCTGTCCAGGATTTAGCCACGTTTCGGGGAATCAAAGGACATTGCAGTTCCTGGTATCTCGTTGGACACTCGGAGGACATCCAGTTTATTTTACAACACCTGTACAATGGCTAGGATGCTAGTTCAGCTGGTGTCCATTCTCTTCTTGATGTGCAGTGATGTTTACATTTGAAAACACTGACCTTGCTAGCTCACAGAAGTCGGCAGAAGAAGAGTTTACAGACTAATGAGTTGATGTCCTCATCCTGATGAGTGATTCATACATGCCACCACTGTCCAAGACAACCACAAAAAGCATGACCAAGACTTGCAACAAGACATAAGAGCTTGAATTTAGCACAAATTTAGCAGAGCTGACAGAGAGGCAACTGGAAATATTCGTGTCTACATCATGTCGGCCAGTTCACAAACTTTTACAGCTACACAAGACACTCTCATATGTTTCGGATAACATCTGAGGTTAGAAACAGGAAATGCAGTAACAGAATCTTGATTCATATTTGATCAGAGCTGCCTAATGTTACAGCTTAACCGCTGTTCATGAGCCGCGATTGACATGATTGCGTTACAGACTCCTCAGCTCTGATTGGTTGTTTTTGCTCACATGCAGTTAGGCCATTAAAAAGGCTACAAGGCAATACAACAGGCAAAGGAGTTTGATTTTTCTTCCCAGATTATCTGTCACATTTAGTGCTGTGTGAACATAGAGACAGTTTCAGCATATGTAAAAAATGATTACTTTCAATAAAGTTATCAACTGTAGCTTTAATGCCAAGTTCAGAGTAAAATACAATGAGCTGGTCCATACTGGGGCCTTGTGCTGGGAGCTGCTAAATGTGACCAGTTATAGCTCAGACAGAATGGAAGAAAAAATGACATTGCAAGAGAATACAAAACGAGAAAATGAAAAAAATATTGCGAGGCAAAGAAAAAAACGTCTGCGTGACCCTTGAGGAGACTTCGTATAATTTCTCTGTGTTAGCCCAAAATAAATTTTAATCCTGCAAACAAGATGAAATCTCAACACTTAACCATCGACTGGAGGTTTCTGTTTTCAGTTTGAATTTGTTTAAGACTAGGCACATGGGATTTATTAAAACAAGTCGAGGCCAGGGTAAAACGTGTGTGTGTGTGTGTGTGTGTGTGTGTGTGTGTGTCCTGGGTATGAGGGGGCAGGGGATCTTTTTAGAAACAGTCATGTTTAACATAAAGTGGGGGGGCAGGAGCAAATCAGCGGGCCTAATGGCTCATATTAATCACAGTGATTTTAAATGAAAATTCATAAATCTTACATGACAAGCTAATCTTTGAGTTCCACTCGATGAGGGAATTTTTCCCCAAGCTGTGAATGGCTAAGCAGCTCATACAGGCCATATGGCACATTTGCAGCCCTTAACGTGCATCATGCTGATTATGATCAAGGAAAACACACATTCATGGTGAGTGTGTCCTCCCTCGTGAGCGATGCTGTCCCCCCAGTGAGCCAATCAGGAGCGTAGATGTCACCTTGTGGGCCAGACGGGGCAGAACCAGAGCCAATGTGTGTCTAAAATCCAGAGAGGGAAGCTAAGTGGGCAGGACAACCCAAGAACATCAGGGACAGTGCAAGTTGTGAGCATCGGGAGAAAACCAGGAGACACATTCACAGACAAGAGAAAATGCTGTCGGGATAAAAAAGTGTTTAAAGGGACATTTCGGGCAATATGTTCTATTAAACACAGTTAAATGAGAAGATTAACCCTTTGAAATTTTAAATGGAGTTCCCGCAGACGGCCATGGTAGATCATTGTTGGCATCATTCTGTTTAAACAGATCTAGAACAGGAACTATAATAGCAGCAGAAAGCTAAGGCCACTGTCTTCCCTGTCATCATGTCATGACCTTACCTGACCTTACGTGCCTTGCAAACATGGTGTTCCATCATAATTATGCTGGTATTTCCCTGTGCTGGCTGCAGGAGGTCTTGGTTTGCATAATCCTGTGTATATCAATCTAAGAAAGCCATAATAGCTAGAGCATTATTTTTTTGTAGCAGATAGCTAAAGGCCAAAACACATAAAAAAATATACGGCTATTATTTTCAATGTACAACCCCACACCAGTGGCAGCTAGACACATGTTGGGGTTCTTGGACACGCCGCCCCATGGCCACTGTCCTATTTCCAGCCTCGTCGCCCCCAAAGTTGAATGCATTTTTCCCCCACTCACTATCTACTTGTACAAACCAGTCCTCATAGCAGCTCCTTTTCTGTCTCTGATGTATAAAGACAACAGCTATAGAAACACTATAGCTGTTGCTGTCTCCTGTGTGACGAAGAATGGCCGAGGAGAGACTCGTTGAAGTCAAGAAATATCCCAAGCTAAATGATCCACAGTCCTGACATAATAAGGACAGTGGTCAAAAAGATATTGCCTGGCGAGTCACAGCTCTGGAGATCTGCTCCTCAGGTGAGAAATCAAGTGATTAGGAGCTGTCCATTTACACTAATGCAGAGATAGAAAGTACAGGTCTTTCAGTAAAAGCAGTAGTAACGGTTTGTGGTCATCTGTTGACGAGCAGCAGTGCAACGTGCCCACTGTGTGCCAGGGACAGCATTTGACGCGCGTTACATGACACACCGCCACCACAGTGTGTTTTCAGCTTGAGGCTTCTGTCTTCATCAGACTGGCAGGCTGTTTGTACAATCTCCTATGAAAGGTAATGCACCAAAATTTGTACATCTCCAACGTAATCATGAGCCAGTAATTTGTGCGTAACCTAGGTATTTTGGAAGGTGGTCTTGGACACAGGTTGGAACGGTGGATGGCTCACAAAACACAGGACTTTTACCAGGAGATGGATGTTTGAACCCATTTGAACTCTGAGTGAACTGAAGAGACATTTTAAGGTACGTTTCTCCAAACCTGACCACAGTAACTTTACTTGATCAAACCGAAAGACACCATGTTTCTTTTTCCAAAACCTATCCACTGCAACTTTACATTATGGAGGTAATGGCATTTGTGGGGCACTAATTCTTATCCCCAATTTCCACATACTCCGTCTGCGCTGCGCTGCACAGCGCCGTGGATCTAGAGCGACCGACGACATGTACCCTCGCCTACTGGATGGGTTTCTGGAGCGCTGCACCGCGTAGCGAAGCCACAAGCTCACGTGGGAACTGCAAACTCACGCCATAAAAAGCAAATGATAGTGTGAGCCAGACCAAAACAATAGTTCATTCAGAAGGAGAAAGAGAGAAAACAAGTTTAACTCGAGATCGCCTTGCTATTCACATCAACATTACTTCATGATTTTAAAAAAATGGAGAGTTTACAATCCGTAGTCTGTGCATTGTTTTGTATTTTGAAATTTACCAGATGCTGTGTGCGCTCCGTTTCCGGTTTGGTGTGATCTGAGCTACATGGCTTGACATGCAATGGATGCGCATTCGCTGAAAAATAGACCTGGCGCATATCTCTGACAAAGCAGAGCGCCGTGGCACTTCTGGGACGCTCCAGAGACACTGCGCGGCTACACAGTGCGAAATTGGGGGTTAGGGTATCACGCAAACCGTTGTATGAGTACACATTGAGGCTGGGCCGAAACAGTAAAATCTGGGGCTATAACATTGCAGCAATGAGCCCCAGAACTCTGTAGAGCTCATGATAATTCTTGTGTTCATCACTATGAGTGGCACTTTTCACATACACCATACACCAAGTCATTACATCCATTGTCGTTATTAAAATGATTATAGAACCAGAACCTTTACCCTACCCTTATTTTACTTGTGATGGGTTGGGGATGTTTTGGGGGTTTAATGGTCTGGATTTTGTCTGAGGATGGGCCCATTGTGTCAGATTTTGAAATCATCTGCTTCAGCAGAACCTCAGTTATCCAAAATGAACATTCCAAAGAGTGCGAGAAGTAAAGCCCAGTGAAGGCCAAAGATGCGTGATGAGACAAAGCCGTTTTAGAAAGTTGCAGGGAAAAGTTGCAGCGGTGTGAACTGGCCGGTCTGAGCTGGACTCAAGCCGGCTGATGGTGTCACCTGCAACTCAGCTGGTCAAAATGACCGCAGACGGCGTGTTGGCTTGCTGCAGCAGGTGCTCCGTCCCAGACAAGCCCTCTGTTTCTGTCCTCACAGTGTGCCGGTGTCGGACAGTAGGTTGCTGCAACTGTAGCCAGTATCTCACTATCACCATCCTCATTCATATTTTTATCAATCAATCAATCAATCAATTTTATTTATAAAGCCCAATATCACAAATCACAATTTGCCTCACAGGGCTTTACAGCATACGACATCCCTCTGTCCTTATGATCCTCGCAGCGGATAAGGAAAAACTCCCCAAAAAAACCCCTTTAACGGGGAAAAAAAACGGTAGAAACCTCAGGAAGAGCAACTGAGGAGGGATCCCTCTTCCAGGACGGACAGA
>NC_065516.1:35662944-35665369 GCF_006386435.1 Epinephelus moara | reverse complement strand
GATACACCGTCTCATGGTGGTCACTTCCTGTCAACGTTACAGATCAGAAGCACAGAGAGTCGTTGACTAGAGATGATGCGCCGTCTCATGGTGGTCACTTCCTGTCAGCGTTACAGATCAGAAGCACAGAGAGTCATTGACTAGAGATGATGCGCCGTCTCATGGTGGTCACTTCCTGTCAGCGTTACAGATCAGAAGCACAGAGAGTCATTGACTAGAGATGATGCGCCGTCTCATGGTGGTCACTTCCTGTCAACATTACAGATCAGAAGCACAGAGAGCTGTTGACTAGAGATGATACACCGTCTCATCTAGTTGCACTGGTGCGAACCGATTTTTCAAATGTTGCAGAATGGCACGTTGCAACTAGTTGCCTGTTTCAACTCGTCTCTTTGTGAATCTTTGGTCTTAACAGGGCTTAAAAAGTAAATATCACACTACTACGATTAAATTCATTCCACTTTCATTTCCACAAGCTTATGAATGCATTGATTACACATGCACTTTATTGTTTTAACATAACATGCTCTAGTAAGTAAACACACCACTGACAGTGTATTCTTTTTAACATGCTGCACATGACGCAGGGATCCATGATGCTCTGCAGAAATAAAGTTGATGTTAGGGTTAGGGTGATGTCAGGTGCTGGATTTTCATACATCCCACTCAACACTGTGACATGAGGTCAACTCATAGTGACATAAATCAACATTCAACCACCACCCTGACCATTAATGTCTTATTGTACATTTGCAGTGGTACAAACCTAATACTGCAACATTTCAATCTCATACCGCCTCTGGCCCACACAAACGATGTGAGGGGAGAAAACGCAATATTAGGTAAATTGTTTGTGAAAGATATCCACATCCTTCTAAGATATTCAATAAAGCCACGTCCGCTTGAAGCTGTGTGTATGACAGAATAATTATCAATTTCCATATGATTAGGATATCAGGGTCGGAAGCAGCATAACAGAAAACGTTTGTTAATGCCCCTGATTAGATCAAGTCTGCGGTGTGTAGCATTAGGAGAATTCGATTTCAAATCCACAGACTTGTGCGTTGGCTGCAATCATGAAAATCTGATGATGTCCATGAGAGTTGGTAGGCATCCTCGATTATTATGTAATATGAGGGAAACAGTGCTGCAAAACTGTGCACATAAGCAAATCGAGAGCAACACTGCAGAGGAAATATTGTAATCAATGGCAGCAAAGGCCCCGGAGTGAGATAAACATCAGCATCCAGAAAGGCTCTGTTCTTGTAAATGTTTTATTTACAAATAGCTTATGGATGCCTCCTGCATTAGATATTGATGTTATAATGGAAGAGTGATTAGAATAATGAGACATTATAGCATGTGACCTTTGCCTAATGCTTATTGAAGTGCTTTCCAGGATTATCATTGTGCATAATTCATGCAAAACGAACTCAACACTCCAATTACTTTGACAATACAGGCTGTTACAATTTACTATCGTCCTCAGGGTGTCTACTAAATCAATAGTCCACAGGAAATGTGGATTATCATTATTACAATGATACTGTGCATGTTAATATTCTGGAGTTATTTATTTACAGATTTACAGACATCCATACATTTTGTCTTGCTAGCAGCGGGGCCTTATGGGACACAGGTCCACAGAAAGATATCCACAAGAGTACCACAAGATGTTCAGGCATGCTAGTGGCATGACTCCAGGTGATGGCAATGTCGGTCTATGAGCTCACCTCTCTCTGGGAACTGCCATGACATTTTGTACAGACATGCACTGGTCTTAGAGGTTAAATCCCTCTGGCTTTGGTGATCTCATAATCGTTCCTAGTGTTACTATGGTTCTCTTAGTCCAAAGAATGTGCACACGTTCACCTCAGAAACAATGTGTCTCCAGACTGCATGGGCCAAATTTTCTAATATTTCATTTTGGATTGGTGGCGGACATTCAGTTGTCTGCTAGCTTCACGTCTATTCACGTCATCTGGGCAACTCATAACTCCATCACTCCATCATTAGCCGCTTTAAAACTCCAACCTGATGGATATGCCCCTGCAGTGGAGGACTCTCGTGTCCACAGATCTGAAAAGCGCCTCCAGATATGGGGTGCCGTTTGTAAAGTGGCTCACGCTGAAAAATAACATCAACATTTTGCCACATTTAGCTTCAAACAATGTTTAAAAAAGTGTTGTGAATTTTTTAACGTCACCTTTTACCACATTTACAGCAATATTTGTTAACTTAGAAATATATTAAATAGTTAAATCTAAATATTAAATGTGGCACCTAAATGTTAAATGTTAAATCTAAGTATTAAATCTAAATATAAATCTAAATATTAAATCTAAATCTAAATCTAAATCTAAATGCTAAATATAAATATAAATATTAAATCTAAATGCTAAATCTAAATGTTAAATCTAAATAT
>NC_065516.1:35660407-35661887 GCF_006386435.1 Epinephelus moara | reverse complement strand
TTCACAACACTTTTTTAAACATTGTTTGAAGCTAAATGTGGCAAAATGTTGATGTTATTTTCAGCGTGAGCCACTTTACAAACGGCACCCCATATCCAGAACTGTCCTGGCTAATTTCTGGTCAGCCTGTTCAGCCTATCCGCACTATTGAAAAGCTCCCGGTACGGCAAATCTCTCCCCAAGTTAAACGTTACCTGTCCGATGATCTTACCCCTACCCTCATACTTTGACCTGGCATCGTGACGCTGTCATGTCAAGTCAGGGTAATGCATTAAAGTTGCACATTTTTTTTGTCATATGTTTTCTGACAGGCACCTTATCAGGTGCTGTTCAAAATCTAAAACAACTGTTTAGATAGCCCATGACTTGGTCAAATAGCAAACTTTACGGAGTGTGTTTTTCCACCTCCTGTCAATACGTGGTGCTGCACCCTTGAATGTTTTGCAGCTGAGCAAGGATAACATGTATTCCTTGAATCTGAGATAACACTGTTATTCACACACATCCGTTTGAATACAAACAGAAGGAAGTGCACGGGTCACTGCCGTTAGTGTCATGCATGCACTGTACATTCTGCACAGTAGCTCTATTATGTGTTATCTTGAATCCTGGCTGCAGTTATTCCAGCTTTGCCTCAGGTCTTTGGCTAGCTGCTCTCATACAACACCTTGTTTTGTTGTTGCCGCAGGTTGAGGTGGCTAGTTGTGAAGGGCTGATTGCTGTGTGTGTGTGTGTGTGTGTGTGTGTGTGTGTGTTAAACGTAAACATGGAAGGTTGTGTGCTCTGCACTCAGAGGAGAGGATTAGAGGCTGTGATTATCGTGAGCACATGGTCACACACTCAGAGACACAAATCTTGGTAGCAGAGTGGTTATCAGGCGCTGGCGAGGAACCCTCCATCGCTCCCTTCCTCCTTTCGACTAATATTCCTTCCTCCTTGCTACATGTGTCTCATGTCATTGCTTAATTCAGTGTTCATCTCTTCTCTCTCCTCTGTGCTATCTTAGGAGTAAGGGATGCACTGATTTATCAGCCATATCTTGGCATCAGCCAATATTTGCCTTGTTGACTATCATCTGCAATAACAGTGACATTCAGTGATGACAATGGACGATGTTTTTCTGTTTGGTCACATCAATACTGTGCAGGCTAAAAAGTTATCTGCCATCCTGGGGGACAATAGAAAATGTGTTTGAGATGAGGTTTTCCCCGGGTTGTCATTGCAAGAAAAGGATGCATTAAACTCATTTTTAAAGGGAAATTTCGGTTTATTTCAACCTGTCTCCTATCGTCCTAAATTTGTTTCAAGTGACTAGTGACATAAAAATAATAGTTAGCATGTTAGCCGTTAGCCTAGATACAGCCGGGGCGCATAGTAGTGTCAGACCTGTTAAAATGTAAGTGAACGGGCAACCTTCAAGTGCAAAGTTAGTCCACTAAACAAGCTTTTTTTCCACAAAGACCGCCTCATATCGTTAGGA
>NC_065516.1:35657021-35660027 GCF_006386435.1 Epinephelus moara | reverse complement strand
ATATTTCGGCCGCGCTTTGGAAAGCAGAGCTAAATGGTAAACAAACATGGCAGCACACCGGTAAGGTAAGACAACACGTTTACATGTCGTTTTCTATATGTTCTCTGACATTTATCCTAACGATATGAGGCGGTCTTTGTGGAAAAAAAGCTTGTTTAGTGGACTAACTTTGCACTTGAAGGTTGCCCCTTCACTTCCGTTTTAACAGGTCTGACGCTACTATGCGCCCCGGCTGTATCTAGGCTAACGGCTAACATGCTAACTATTATTTTTATGTCACTAGTCACTTGAAACAAATTTAGGACGATAGGAGACAGGTTGAAATAAACCGAAATTTCCCTTTAACACATCACTAGATATGGGCAATTGTTTGGCTTTTGTCCGTACATTTTTACTATGGATCCTACGCACTATTTCATAAATGGGACCCCAGAACTAACAGCTCACTGAGGTTGTCTTGAGTTAAAAATATGATACATTCAAATTCTATATAAGTAAAAAGCACTCGGCGAAGGTAAATTAACGTTAACGTTATTATGATGTGTTCAACTGTAATCTTGAAAATGTAGTTTTTGGAGAGGAGCTTGAATAAAGTGCTGTTCTATTTCACAAGATGTGTAACAGCGCCCCCTATCTTTTAACAGTGAAAACACGGATTGCCGGAATATCTCTGCAATGGTGGACATAGTCTTAAACAGTGCAATGTGACTCAAAAGCCCTGGTCGATCTCCACCCTCTTAAGCAAATCACGAAACCACATCTCTTCAAATGCAACAAAGAATATATTTAAAACTTTTATTCTGAAGTGCCATTTCCTGATGTAGCATGAGTGAATAAAGGACAGCGACTTAACAGAGACAGCAAAGTAGCTTGACGCCATGGCCAAACGCAAGTATAACGCTGGAACTGTGTGGACCTTGAACCAATGACTAAGGAGGAATCTGAACCCTGTGGCTCGACCAGTTCAGAACCAATGCCCTACAGCATGGCTTTAAAAAGATTAAAATGACCTGTACCCCAAAAAGAATTGCTACAAACCTGAACTTTACATAGCATATGTCTGTCTGACATGAAGTCCTGACCCTGATGCTTGAGAAACTCTGGCTGAGCACTGACAGAGATACAAGCTTCATAACTGAGAATGACCAAAATGAAATATCCTTTAGAAATAATCTGTGAGCACTCTGTTGTGAGGGCAGTCATCCCGTTCTACTGAGAAGGATTACAGCCAAAGCTGAGCTAAAAGACCTCAATGAGTTACACACACACACACACACACACACACACACACACACACACACACACACACACACACACAGTGACAATAAGGTGACACTCCTTTTGTTGCCAGTAGTCTCTTGTCTCTTTTACATTGTGCCTCTCTCTACCTCGTCTGTCAAACAGTGACCACATATTCTATTTTCTCGTGGTTGCCATGATTTATCGGGTCTTCCTATTTCGATTACCAGTGTGTGGTCACTGATCCTGAGCCTGTACTTGTAGAATTTGTCTCTGCTTAGCGGCCCCATAGCAAAGTCCTGTCGTCGTGCTGCATTCTCATTTTTACACAGAACCAAAAGACGGCGGCATCTTTCCGCTCCAGTGTGTGATTTTACTTTATGAACAATAACAGCGGCATAATGACATACTCATTTACCGTCCATGTTGTATGGCGGCTCATCTTGTCCTCTGCCTGCAGGGTAAGGAATTCCTGAATATCATTGCTTCCTTAATTTGCATACATTGTCAGCCATTTTTCTTCTTCTTTGAGTTAGCTGCTAACTGCTATCAGCTACTTTTTATATCTCCCGTGGTGGGTCTAACACAAAACACATCGTCAAAACGAGGTGAGACCACTCTGTCCCCAGCGCTGTGATTATACCTTTAATACAGAACAGCGAGGTGACGTGATGTTACGATATTCCCGGTTTAAAAGAGGCTTATCTCTGACAGTAGAGAGGGATTCTCTTTTTAGGGCCAGATGACATTCTGGTTGACTTTGGCTTTTAATTTTCTTCTTTTCAGTGGTCTGAAAAGGTTTCTCTACACTGTGTTATAATTTGATTAACTCTGATTGTATGTGGAGAGCAGTGTTGTTTGAGACTGGTCCGAGTGTTTCCTGAGAGGGGGCAGTTACCCTCAAGTACAACTGGCAGCGGGGACGCTTTCCTGGGCTCAGCTCTTGGCTGTTAAGGTTGATTTAAGGTGATACAAATTTGAGCGCTCTCTTTTGAATGCTAGTTGTCAGTGGGTCTGTGCCCAGTGCTTTTCTACGTGCATTTGTTGGTGATGGCAAACACTGACTGTAGCCTCTGTCTTTCTGCCTTTGCACCTACAAGTGGAATTTCCATTTTCTGCTCTTTTGTTGTTGTTTTTTAATTTACTCATCCAAATGCTGATGTCAGTGAGACAGGTTAAAGGAGTATTTAAAGAACCGGGGTTATCAGGGGAAACAGATATATAGTAATTTGTCATCAGCATAACTGACAATTGACATGGTGACAAATAAAATTGCCAAGAGGAAGCATGTATAAAGAAAAAAGTAAAGGACCTATTATATCCACTTCTCAAGTCGATTGATTAGAATGCCATGATCAATCGTTTCAAAAGCAGAACAAAAACAGGACAGCTACATTGTTTGAATCATTTGAAATTCTCAGGTCATTTACCATAAATTGTTGTTATAATTTTTTACATGCAATATGCATGTGTGCATGTGTATGGAGTTTGGCAAGAGTCAATCTTCTAGTGCTAGGCTAGACTCACCATGTCCTGGTGTCCTTGCTATGTCTATACTTTATTAGGTACACCTGTTCAACTGATCATTAATGCAAACAGCTAATCAGCCAATCAGGAGTCAGCAGCTAATTAACATTTAGTCATGTAGACATGGTGAAGACGAGCTGCTGAAGTTCAAACGGAGCATCAGAATGATAAAGAAAGGTGATTGAAGTGACTTTGAACGTGGCATGGTTGTTGGTGCCAGACGGGCTGCTCTGAGTATTT
>NC_065516.1:35652633-35656918 GCF_006386435.1 Epinephelus moara | reverse complement strand
TTTATGACCACAGTGTACCCATCTTCTGATGGCTACTTCCAGCAGGATAACGCACCATGTCACAACTCACATCATCTCAAACATGACAATGAGTTCACTGTACTCCAATGGCCTCCACAGTCACCAGATCTCAGTCCAATAGAGCACCTTTGGGATGTGCTGCAACGGGAGATTTCTTATCATGGATCAACTGTGTGATGTCATCATGTCAATATGGACCAAAGTCTCTGAGGAATGTTTCCAGCACCTTGTTGAATCTATGCCTACGTACCTCAGTAAGTACCTAAGGGGTGAGTGTATGTACTGAACACAGATATGAGAGAACATCCTGATTTTGTGCAGTTACTACTAAAATCTTTCACTAGCAGAGTTTAGTGAAAGAATATGTCTTTTATAAATTTACGTGAACTGACCCTTTAATGTCTTATTAAAGGCGGTCATTGTAGTATTGATCCGTTATACGATAAGCAACACAATGCAATCTGTAATCAATAACATTCATCATTTCAGAGATGGAAGACCCTGGCTGGTAATAAGGCCAATATTGGCTCAATATATCAGTCCAGTACTTCCAGTAGCAAGTGTGTATATGGTCATGTGTCTGAGGGGGGGGGGGATCTGTTAATCTCCTTAGCTTCATTAAAACAGATAGAGGCGGATTAGCAGGAGGTGCATGTAAATGAACATAATTCCAGGAGAAATTGAAACAGCAGCAGAGATAAATACGTCATGAGGGAGAGACAAATATAATCAAAATAGCAATTAATCGAATTCCCCTTACGAAGCATCGCCTGTTATTTGGTGGAATTACAAGCAGCTACAGTGAGCTAATTGGTAAGGCCGATAGTCAGGATTAGCGTTGCGTGTCTTCTCCCCCCTCTGTTCTCCACATCATCTCCATGCTGCCTCTTCTATGTCAGTTTTCCGTCCTGTAATTCTCCTTCACATCTGTCTTCCATGCTTTCATTTTGTCCCGTGATCCTCCAGGTTTCTGTCTCCTATTTCATTCATCTTTTCCCATCCAGCTCTCCTCTGCTTCAGACCTTCGTAGGGTTGAGTTGGATGATTTTGCTACTAAAATAAAGCATCAATATAGAAACAATAATGTTACATTTTGAGTTAAAAATATGAACTGAGCATAATAACGAAATGGCAAAAGAGTGGGATTAACCTTTTTGGCACAAACGTTTTCCCAACAGATGAATGCAGGAGACATATGTAAGTATACTATTGTAAACCACATTAATTTTAATTATCACATACACTTCATTCAAGACAAGACAAGACAAGACAAGACAAGATGGAATGGAAATAAACAGTCACAGTAAAAAAGAGGAAAAGTGGAAAATACAGCTATGGCAATATGTGAGAGAAAAACAAACAAAAACAATTTTGAGCACAGAAGACCAGTAAAATTAGCCCAAATTGAAGCCAAATTAAGAAGATGTCTTGATTTTTGTTTAAATAACTTCAAGAGAGTTTCAATGGAGTTTTAAAATCTAAGGAGAGGGAGTTCCACAGTTTAGATCCATGAAAACAGGAAGCGGCCTCACCAGATCACAGGGGGCTTTCACGTTTCTCCTGGAGTCCTTGAAAATTATATATACAGGCGACTCATAAGATCAACCCTGTTTTAAGAAGAAAGGTCAAGGTGCCAAGGTCTCTGGGCTCATGCAACTCAAGTGCTTTTCTTCTCCTCGTTCCTCCAGAAGAGCACGAATGTCCTTGTACTGGCTGCTAATGGAGTCCAGCATAGTATGAAGTGAGCTCCACCGAGTCTCCACAGATGCTTATTCCGGATGATTCTGAAGTTTAGTCTACTCAAGTAAGTCACAAGTGACTCAGGAGAGTTGATGTCAGGTTTTCTGAGTGTGGTATGCAACACTGCATTCAAGATGTGTGCTTCGCTACTCAGCCTCATAATAGTGCAAGCGACGCAACAGTGTTTGCACCTCTGTCACATTCACTTGTTTGGAGAAGAACTCATCAAGACTGTTTTTATGAAGTGCTCGAATAACTGCTGGTCTGATGTCGTAGTTTTACACAAATTGCTGTCCTATTCAGAAATGCAAAGCACTCACTCCATCAGCTGCCACTCCTTGATGACATAGTGTTACATTACACAAAGATATCCAGTTTCCCCGAAATCGTTCGTCCACATATCCAGCGTCACTGCCCTGTTAGTGCCTGTCAGCTGCATCCTTAGCTCTGGGATTATGTTTGTTTCTGACACCCTCTGTGTATTTCGTGGGCTTCATCGGCCCCATTGCCGATGAAGCCCTGTGCCAGCTCACTAAATCAATCGCCCCATCACCACACACAGTCTTGAATGATCTAATGTCTGGGACACAAACTTCACAGCTAACAGTGCAATCGCCTCCTTGTCCTTCTGTTTCGGTGGTTGACATGGTTTGTTTGTTTGTCAACTGTCGCAGCACCTGTGCTCCTGCAGGCGTCAACATGTTTCCTCAGCAACAATGTGCCTATCTTGCAGCATCAAAAGTGAGAACCTTTTGGTACTTTTTGCAAGCGGCAAAGCTGGTGATAATGTTATGCCCACCGCCTCTTTCACACCTTCCCCCAACCGTCCGACCAGTGGCTCCGGGGCGCCTCCTGTTAGAGGTGTTCTGGGCACATCCCTGTGGTAGGAGGCCCCGGGCAGACCCAGAACATGCTGTAGAGATTATATACCTCATCTGGCCTGGGGACACCTTTGATGGATGGATGGATGGATGGATGGATAGATGGATGGATGGATGGATGGATGGATAGATGGATGGATGGATGGATGGTTGGATGGATGGATGGATTTGGGTTCAAGTCGGCATTAAAATGACAGACCTACTGTCTCTGTTAAGAGTACTTACTACACATTCTCCTCCCAACTCCTCAAATATCGCCATTTGGTCTGTTGACTTTCACATCTCCATAGGTATCCTCCTGCGTCTGTTGTTGATGTTCACGGACCGCTTGTCAATAGAGTGCTCCAGAAATGAGTCCTAAAACCCTAAAATGAGTGAGCATTTTTGCAGTGCCAGTTCCCTTGTAACAAAGTAGATGGTATTTTTGAATGGGTTGTTGGTTAGATGCCTGAAATAAGATCTGTGGTTAAAACAAGCTGAAGAAACGTTTAGATTTTGTTCTACGACATTGAATACATCAGTAAATCCCCCTCTTGTAAATTTTGAAGCTTTTATGTGTCTTAAAAAGGAAGTTGTTCTGCGAACTGTCATTGCAAATCATAATGGCCGCGTTTCCCAGTTAAGAGTGATCTTAAGACTTAAGAGCACAGTTAAGAACGTCTTTGGTAAGAAGGGTTGCTAAGATATGAGTGTTTCCCAGATGCGTCCTTAATGCCCTCCTAGGGTCGCTCTTAAGATCGCTCTTTTAGCAGCTCTTAACTGGAGCTGTCCACTACCGCGGTGCTGAAACTAAATCAATCGATGTCAGGCACATTGATCACCCACCACTTAACCAGCACATAAGTCACACACAGCGCTGCTACCTAACACACTAATTCCCTGCTGCTGGTGTGTATGTGTGTTCTAATAATTCTAATGAAAAACTAAGACATAAATATTTGTTAATGACCTATTTTCATGACGAAAACAAGACCACAACTAAATAAGAAGTCTTGGTAAGAGAATCATAAGGAAATGTATTATATTTAAACAAAAAAACACAGACACCTTGCTGAGGCCGGTGCCGTCTCCCACCACCTCCAGGAAGCTCCACACTGCGTAAAAACGCAGCGCAGCCAGGCACTGCACCTCCGGATGTGTGGAGACACTAGTTGATGAGGCGTTGTATCTCAGCACGAGAGTAGTGGGTGGAGCGTCCCTTGATGAGGTTCCAGCTGAGCTCAGTTACACCTGTCAGCTGCCTGATATCTGAATGTCGCAGGTTGGGAGGGTGGATGTGTTTCTGTTGCGCCCTTTCAAACTATCTGATATGTGCATGCAGATGTGGGATATGTGCGGACAAATTATGATAAATGATGGTCATGATGATTCATTTCATTTGTGTGCCTGATGTGCACAGCACATACAGGAACACACTTGTTATTCCTCATACTTATTTTTCGTCTTATTATTTTTCTTCCGCCAGATTTGGGTGCGTAACTTGTGCCACAGCTCTGAGCGCACACAGGGTCTTCATGAAACATATAGAGTCAAGATTCAAAGTGTTTATTGTCATATGCACAGTAAGGACACGCGTTTCCCTGCAGGATGAAATTCGTTCTTTTCTGTCACCAATTAATGCTAAACAATATAAATCTGAAGTA
>NC_065516.1:35649301-35652374 GCF_006386435.1 Epinephelus moara | reverse complement strand
CACAACTTCAGCATCTCGCCGTCCGACAAAGACAGCCTATGAAAGCTGTACGGGGTGTTGCGCGACATCCTGTTCTTGCAATTCGGATAAGCACAAACACGAACCATTGTTTTCAATCGATGCAGTAAAACTCTCAGCTGTACTCCGGGACAACCAGCGCCACTCTGAGCGGCGCTCAGCATGGCTCCTCTGTTTTCTTCGGGCAACAAGCAAAGCTCTCACAAGATGACGCCACACACAGCCCAGAGGTAAGGGAAACGCTTAGTATGCTATTTACAGAGATAGCACTGGCGATCTGAACCGGTCAGTGGCGACAAAATGCACTTTTAATGCGCAAACTTATACGGGACGCATTTGCCCCCGTTACCGTTTTAGCTCGTTTCACGGCTCCCGGCTGCATCCACCTCCCTCAATACTGAACCAATTTTAAAACAAGTTGTACCTATGAATCATACGCACACATACACATGGGGAAATAGGGCCCAGGTTGAAAAATACCGAAGTTATCCTTTAAGAAGCTCTTAGCGCTAAGAGCCATTTGGGAAACGCGGCCAATGTCTGTTTAGATTCAATTCAGCTTAAAGCAGTTTTAAAATATGCCGTTTGGTTTCTATATATGCTGCCACTTCAGACAGATTAGAGTAATGTAACGTAAAACACAAACATATAACTGAATAGAAGGGTTAGCAATAACAACTCTGCTTTCTTTACATATCAATAAGATCCATAGATAGTCCTACATTATGGCTGAAGTGATAACCATAATAACTCGGGTATTAAATACTCAGGTATGAAATTGTCTTTGAAATAAAGCTGGATTTTATTTGATTTATAGAAACTTTAAACAAAGTAAAAAGCTTCAGATTTTAGAAAACAGGACATTTGTAGCTCCCTGAAATCACTGTGACTGAACAGCCTCTGTGTGTTCTACTAAATGCAGATGACACTGGCTGTAACTTGAATATGACTAACATTAGAATGAGCATGGGAGCCTAATCCAGCCGTCCTATCCTTGTGTTCCCTTTTTATTCATCTTTTTTCTTTACACTCTCTTCTTCTGTCGGCCTTGTAGACAAACAAAGCTACAGAAGTCATTTGGTTGATTCATATACCCCCTCCCCCCACCGTTCCCTCTGCGTTCTGCACTGATTGTGATGCCTTCCTAAACGGCCCCCCGCCGAGGGTGCCAACACACTTTTATGAAAGATCCAGCGTTTTCCCTAAAAGCTAATCATGTTAGACATCAAAGAGTGAGGCTGCTGCCTTGATCAAGACACATCTGAAGACACTGCCTGTTGCACTGCTCCTGCTTCTTAGGATTAGGCCTAGCATGTGTCTGTGTGTGTGTGTGTGTGTGTGTGTTTTTCAGCATAAGAATAAGTGCAAAGAAAAGGATTGGAAATATATAAAAGAGTCAAGGCCGTGCACAGATATTTAGTGAAGGAAGGGCTCACGTCGACAGAGTGAGCAGCCTTTCTATCTATTCAGAGGAGAATCACAGCTAGCTCACTGATGTAGTCTACAATGTGTCTTTGACGAACCCTCCATTCTCGAGCATCTGTGACATCGTCTGTTGATGTTAATAAATAACAAACAGTGTCATATCACATCTTGCACGGGTACTTTTGTATCCACAAGAGAAACAAACAGCAATTTCTCCGCAATTCTGACCCTGAACACTGACAAGATGAGCAACAAATCACTTCCACTGTGCTCGTCTATGGAGTTACAGAACATGAGGTAACTGTCAACTGTAAAAGTTTTTCGTCCTTTAACTTTACAGGTCCCATAAAATAATATCATCACTTCCATAATTACATTTAGTTATTATCTTGAGCTGTTTCCATTTCTTCAACAATGTGTAGATGACTTTTATCTCTCATAACAATTAAAACAAAAGCAAATCTGAGTCTCACCCTTAAAGTGTAAACTAAAGCTATAATCACCATAGATTAATGAGAAATAAACATTTATGTGAATCAATAAATATTGTTATTGCGTCTGTTTTATCCAGTGATTTTCATGTATTCAGTTTTGCTGCACTACAGTGTATCTTTAGGACTAATGAATGATGTACAGGCTACTATAAATGTTGCAGTGACAGAGCAAGAAGGACGACATCATTTGTCAGTGCCGTCCAAATCGTTAAAAATTACCATCCTAGTTAGGGTTACACGAAATTAGATTTTTTTGCCAATATCTGATATGCCCATGTGTCACAACTCATTTGACCAATAAACGATACCAGTATCGATATATCCACTTTTTTTTTTTTCCACCTAATTTTAGTGATCATCAAATCTCTTCTGTAATGGAATTAACGTCATATTATGCACGTATACTCTTATGGTGACGGCCCACCTGCAGATGGAGACATGAAATACAATACTTTTTAATGTATTTAATATCATTCATTGTGCAAAGTAAGAAAAAGCGCGTTGGCCGACTCTGATAGCTCATTTTAAAGCCAATACCAGCTGATTCCACTGACGTGCCTACATTACCGTGCATCCCTAATTATAACATTACTTTATACAATTGACCTATGGCTAAGCCCTGCCCTCAAACATGATGAGCCAATCACAGTGCGTATAGCCATTCCCATACACTGGGACATTCTCTGCCTGGATGTCCATTGAAAGGGTCCATGTCATTGGTTCGACAGCCCATTAGTCCGACTGTCCGCGGTGCTGAACGGCTCGTGGCGGGCGTATGGTGCGCCGTAACCGGCTTGAGGCGGAGCAGGCTCACGGCTTATGTGTTTGTCACTTTCTTTTTCATTTTAACCCACACCATGATCTTTTCCTGACCCTAACCAAGTCCATTTTGTGCTTGTGCCTAAACCTAACCAGACCTTAACCACAGGGCATCATGATGATTTCGGAACAATGAGTTTAATATGGTCGGAACAATGGGNACCCTAACCAAGTGGTTTTTGTGCCTAAACCTAACCAGACCTTAACCACAGGGCATCATGATGATTTCGGAACAATGAGTTTAATATGGTCGGAACAATGGGATGTCGAACCAATGGGCAGTTCCCCATTGAAATGCATTACAGAAAGTCAGTTTG
>NC_065516.1:35636010-35646285 GCF_006386435.1 Epinephelus moara | reverse complement strand
AGCTAAAGTTAGCCTAACGTTAGCTCCTAGCTGCGTTGTTCATCATGTCACCTTGTTTGCTGGGAGTTCATTAGGCTATTTTGTTCTAGTTTTGTACTTTGGTGATCGTACATCATTGTTAGCTGTTGTCCAAAGGGCTCTAGTTAAGCTAACGTTAGCTAATGTTAGTTAAATGATGTGTTTTTGGACGTTTGAATCTGGGGCACCGTCAGCCTCCATTAGGTGGAGTTGTGTTGCTACCTCCTCTCCCCTTGGATCTCTGCAAGTGTTGTGAGGACTCTAAAACTTCACCTGAGCCTCCCTCGGCATATGGGTGAGTAGATAATGGCTGAATTTTTATTTTTGGGTGCACTATCCCTTTAAGAGGGATTATTTCTTTTTGGGTGCACTATCCCTTTAAGAGGGATTATTTCCCATTGTCCTGAGGGGGGCAGCAGCAGTCACTGGGGACAGCATGCATGGTTTAGAGCTGAGTTTATGCAGGTCTGATGGCTGGGATAATCAACATATATTAACAAATGCAAATCTTCACAGCCTTCTCTATTAATCAAACATATATACTGATGCATAGAGCTCATAGATTTGTCTCTTGCCATCCATTCCAGGCTTGACAGCAGCTGTCTGAAGCTGCACAGCCTTGTGAAACAAAGCCAGCGTAGAGCCTTTGTTCAGCGACTATCTGCAAGCAGAGATACACTTGCTTTCCCTCTATTACCACCTCATCATGTTGAATTGCTTCAGTATGTTTAACTGAAAATTAAAGTGATTGCAGTAGCATTTTAATAGAATTGGGACTTGTGTGTGAACTCCCCAGAGGTAAAAGAGATTCCACATGAATGGGCCCTCTAACCCACACACACACACACACACACACACACACACACACAAACACACACACACACACAGTGATGAGCGTGCTCTCAGGTGACACTATTCTGAATCCCATTAAAACGTCCGTGGTTATTATTGTCATTTGATTGGACAGTATTTTGACACTTGCATAATATTATAAAGCTAACAGCACATTGTGTCTGCAGCCCTCAGAGATAATGCTAAATGAGTTGAGGGAGTATCTGCTGACAGTCCTTGACACACCTTGTTTGCCTTGCATATTGCCAGTATTCATCAAGGGTGTGTCAATAAACACATCCCATTAACACGGAGAGGAGAAGGAGGCTTATAAACTGCAGTGATGAAGGTCTTAATGTCCAATTCTTAATGTGTTCATATTAAACGTATGGCTGCCTGTTTGAATCTACCTGTAAGAGTGTCCCACAGTCACACTCAGATGTTTATTGTGCATTAAATGAGTCTGATTTATTATAACCTGAGTCTTATTTTCATAGTTAAGATCATCATTGTAACAATAAATATTACAAATTAGGATAACATGGGAGAGCAATTTGATCATAAAACACTTTATAAATAAACCTAGTTAATCCAGATTTTCTAAACCACTTTATTTAGAGATAAAACTGAGCATAGCACACAGGACAGCGCTCGACAAAGTTGATATCGCACCTCAAACGAATCGCTGGACTGGTTTCAGTTAGCCACAATATTTATCATCCTCCAACCGCTTCTCATTTAATTTGCATTTAACCATGGCTGAGCCTGCAATGCTCTCGCGATACAATATTTTCTGATGTCACAAAGTCCGCCACAATATAATTTCGATTCAATTCAGGGGCCTGCAATCGATATGAGATGATTTGCCCATTCAACAAATGGGCTTTTTCCATTATCACGCTTGCTGAGTCCAGTCATGCCAGAGATGGACCTTCTCCAGAGTAGGTCCAAAGGCCGGGCCTCTGCCCTCTAGTGGGCAAGCGGTGACATTTCGCCGACCGCAGCCAACCCCTGACTCTTCTTCCCTCTGTCTGCAGGACACCAGAGAGAAAGGCATTTTAAAACCTATTTTAAACCCTTTCAGAGGGTTAGTTACTCTCCCTCATCCTGTTTGGTGGCACAGAGGTGTATAGCATTGTCGCCTCTCAGCAAGAGGGTTCCTGGTTCAAGCCCGGGGCGGGGGGTTCTCCCCGTGTCAGCGTGGGTTTCCTCCAGGTGCTCTGACGTGTTCTCCCCGTGTCAGCGTGGGTTTCCTCCAGGTGCTCTGACATGTTCTCCCTGTGTCAGCGTGGGTTTCCTCCAGGTGCTCCAGCTTCCTCCCACAGTCCAAAGACATGCAGGTTAATTGGTGACTCTAAATTGTCCATAGGTGTGAGTGTGAGTGTGAATGGTTGTCTGTCTCTATGTGTCAGCCCTGTGATAGTCTGGGTGAGAGGCAGGGTTCACCCTGGACAGGTCACCAGTGTCAGCTGGGATAGGCTCCAGGCCCCTGTGACCCCAACAGCCGTGTCAGAAGTTGTGAGATGTTGCTGCTCAGAAACCCAACATTTCCTTTTTTTGCTGTTTCACAATAAACGTTTTTAAACGCTGTATGTTGGGGTGCAGAGGATTTATGATTTGCAACAGATGTCCACGTCATGGTGGCACTAAAAGAAAAGCCAAAGAACTGTTAAAGTCATTTGATTAATCCTCTGAGGACCATGAATGTGTCTCAAATTTCATACCGTCTTGATGTAATAAAACTATTTCTCTTTACAATGGGTGAAATATGCAAGCATGACTAATATTAAAATAATTATATTTATTCTACATTTTAAATAAAATTACAAATTGAACTTTTTGTCTTTTTTATTTTCACTCTGTCACCACTGATGTCCTACAATAGTTGACTACAGTACGTCTCATCACCTCAGAGCCTAGTCTACATTGCTACCATCAACGCTGAAGCAGATTTTTTTTCCTTGCTCATTTGTATTTCCTCCAGGCCTTCCATAATAGCCTGGATATGTGTGTATGACAGGACTTTAATTGCCTGAGTTAACAAGGTGAGCTCCACTCGGCCACCTTTGCGTAGCGCAAATCATAGCAGGGATATTCAAATCCAATCCCCCATAAACTATTCACCCAAATGGGAAGTGCGAGAGCATAAATCCGGGCAATAACAGCAATATGTGGCGGGATCTAAAGTGGTAAATCCTTAAATGATGTTCTAACGCTGGGCGAGTGGCTTCATTGGGGTGAGGTGACCCCACTCGTCCCAGAGAGGAAGAGAGAAGGAAAAGGACAGAAGAAGAAAATGAGTGGGCAAAGCGGGAGGATTTATAGATTGTCATATAAAACCAGGAACAAATGGAATGGAAATGGAAGAAGAAAAATATTTACAAGGATATTTGTCGGGCCTTTGATGTGTTATAAGGGAATTTAAATGTATTTTACAGCTAAAATCGTATGAAATGGAGTTCCCTTTCCACTTGTACAAACATGTTTTAGCATAATTGTCTTGCTTTGTTTTGAACTGGGATCTTAAGCTTATTACAAACTGAATGTAAGGAACATGTGGAGCAACAGGGAGCAGGTGTTCATGGCTGCAGTCCAAACTGGTTTGAATTTGATCGGTTTATATATAGTTCTTGAACACCGGGTACTTTAAGGGTTTATCTGAATTTGTAAGCCCTAAACACAGATATGCATTGACTTATAAAAAATACAAAGATGGTAATTCAGACTGCATTTCAGATAGATGGTTTTAAAAGTTAAATATTGGAGTGCTTTACAACTAGATGAGACGATGCATCATCTCTAGTCAACAACTCTCCGTGCTTCCGTTCTGATCTGCAGCTCTTCAGGGTTATTGACAAGAACTGAGTACAAAGAGGCGAGGACTCAAAAATGCAGGCGATCACCAGGGCAGATCAGTAACAAGTCTTCATTACAGTCCGGATCAGAACACAGGAAGGCAAACAATCAGGCAGAGAGGCAAAAACAGGCTGGGGTCAAAAAATCACAAGAAAACTCAATGAAGAAGCAACGCTGGAATGAAGGCAACACAACAGACTCAACACTGGAGATACACAGGTAATCAGGGGAAACAAGACGCAGCTGTGACACAGGAGGTGGGGAAAGACATCAAGCTGGAAACACTGGGGACTGAGTGAACCTGGGGAGATGGGAAACACAGGTAAGTAACCAAAATAAAACAGGAAGTGACAGGCTGAAATACAAAAAACTGAAATAAAATCTTCCAGGGATCTTGGAGTGTGACATACAGTCTATGGTCACAGCATAGCATTTTATTTTTAACTTATATTTTCTATCAGTTGTGGGGGAAACCTATCTATCTATCTATCTATCTATCTATCTATCTATCTATCTATCTATCTGGGACTATATGTAAAAAGACATCCTTAGTTCTACAACCTGACGAGCCGACACAAGATCCACGACCCGACCTGAAAGTGCAATTCCTTTAAAAACTATGTGCTGTTCAAATATTTCAGTCAGTTAGCCAATTGAAAGTGGTCATTTTTGAGGCATTTCATACATGTGAAACTGAGATATTATATATTAAAGAGTAATTTGGGAAATACAATTTGAAGGATTTTCTTTTCTTATTCTCATAACATTAAGCTGCATGGCAACTAGTGGCACCCAGGACCCCAGCAAGTGTGCCAAACTTTGAAACCAATTTTCGTAGTGGCCAAAACATTGTACCGCATTAACGGGGTCTGTATTGTGATGCCCTGCAGCCCGAAGACTTTTTCCCATAGACTCAAATGGCCAAAGCAACATCTGTAAATGGTAGATGGACTGCACTTGTATAGCACCTTTCTAGCACCCAGTCACACACACGTTCACACACTGGTGGCGAAAGCTACCATACAGGGTGCCACCTGCTTCTCAGTGAGCACTCACACACACTCACACACCAATGGGACAGCCAACAGGAGCACTTTGGGGTTCAGTGTGCAGACTGGGGGATCCAGGGATCAAGCTGCCGATCTTCCAATTGGTGGATGACTCACTCTGCCTCTGAGCTACAGCGTTGAGTGTCACAACTCCTGTGAAATGAATGAATGAATTTCACCATCAGGATTTGATCCATTTGGTCTAATAACATTTTGAAAGTCTTGAAGAGTTGCAAGATGAAGTCTTTAAATCCCCATTCACATCAGCGGAGTGCTAAACCGGAGGTTAGCTGCTTGGTCGCACTCAGCAGAGCTAACGGTTTCGCCAGTGAGCGTCTGGTCGGGCTCAGCCCAAATGAATAACATGGAGCAGCAGCTGAACCATTTCATATTCATGCACCACTGAACAACTCTCATAGGAATGAAGGGGCCCCACATTCAATGCTATATCCAGTTCTCCTAATACATCCATGGTAGCATTTCCCTACTGTCGTCCTATTATCAGTGTTAGCTAAAGTTAGCAATTCAGATAGACAACTCCAAACTGCATTTTCCTGTGCGCCCCTCAATCATATAGTGGCTCGCTAAAATGGCGCTCACTCATCAAGACTTTGAGCAGCCCTGGTATAAACACACCTCACCCATCAGTTGGTGTGTAACCTGGCCCCGAGCAGAGGAATCCTGGTGAATCTGTCATAACCTGTAGACCTCCAGATGGTGACGCTGCAGGGTGGCATCGTAGATGGAGAGTCATCCTGGGCCCCTTCTTCTTATCCATGTAGGAGCTCTGAAAGTGCTGTCGCTGCTCTTTGGCGCTTCTTAATAGAACCCACAAATCATGTGTGTGATGGAACTTGCTTTTAGCTTTGGTTAGCTGTTTATAAGTCGAAAAGCAAAAGCTGAAAGAGGCCCCATCTTGTCTCATCTGAGCTGATAACACTGTGATGAAGCTTTGCAAAACATGAGTGCCGCCTGCTTATCTTCAGTGATGGATTGCATTTACTGACCGAAGTGGAAGTCTTCAGAGTAGTGTTGTGTGTCAGTCAGGACTGAATGAGAGTAAATAACCTTGAGGTAAACAGCGAAGGTAATTCAAAGATCAAGGTGCATGCATGTAAAACGTGTTTATTTTCTTTTGCAAATAGTTTGTCCTGTTTATTCTGAAATGATGTGAATGTAGAGCGAGGTTGCTAAGATACTTGGAGGACTGCAAGTGGCCTTTGGCCTGAGATCTTTTTACTGAGGTTCTGCAAAATGATTTAAGTCAGGTTGAGGTGAGACTCAAATGCAGCTATATGAGAGTTTCTCATTCTCTCAGTTTGTGTGTTTCCTTTGACTACACTTGCACTTGCACACTTACTTGCATTTATTTTTTGGGTTTGTGTTTTTGACCTGGCATAATTTCTGAATATGCAGCGTATGTGCTTTTAATGTACCGTATTTGTTTGGGCTTTCTGCAGCACCTTTTTTTTCATTTGCAGCACATTCATGTTCAGAATGTTCTTACAAATATTTTGGATGTTTCCTCACAAAAAGCAATGCAAATGTGTACATATCCCACGTATTTTGAAAGGCTGGCTGGCATCATGTGACCAATGTGCTGATGGCAGTAAACAAGGAAGCAGCCCCGCGCGCTTGTAAAGGTGCGGACACACCAAAACGACATCAAAGAACTAGCGGCGACGAAAGCCAACTGTTGCGTCGTCTACGTCGCCTCACGTCGCCCTGTGTCAGTTGCATTTGAACACACTACACGGACTACATCCGACGGCCAAGTAGCACGTACGTTCTGCGCCTGCGTGAGAGAGAGCGGAGTGAGAGAGTGGTACATCCTGTCAGCCGAGGGGTTTCCTATCTGTGCAGCCGAGCACCGCAGCACCTCCACGGACTATTACATCCAGACGGTCCCGGTGTTTCCTCCTCAGGCTCCACTTCACTCAGCTGCCCGATAGACCCGCTGCTTCTTCCCACTTTAACCTGAATAACAAACCAGGGCTCGGTGCTCCGGTTGGATCCAAACGGAGAGCCGGGGCTAGCTCAGAGACTAGCGGAGGCTAACTGGCTGTGCTTCCCTCCGGTCATGCTGCGGCTAACGCTCCGCTAGCCGCTCCCAGCTAGCTCCGGTTTGTTATTCAGGTTAAAGTGGGAAGAAGCAGCGGGTCTGTGGGGCAGCTGAGTGAAGTGGAGCCTGAGGAGGAAGCACCGGTTAGCCCCGGTTTCACTACAGGCAGATTCACTCGCTACAGGGGCGAGGAAATAAAACCTGAACAGCCAATCAGAGTGATCTCTCTCACCGACAAGCTCCGCCGCAGATTCAGCATGCTCAATCGGCTGAAAAGCCACCGCCGCTGAAGTGCTGACGATGCGGGACACACCGCAAAAACTAGGCCAACAGACGCTCACTGACGGCCCGACTTTGACACATGGGCCTTAAGGAGGCAGGCTGTGGGGGTGGATGAAAAAACAGACTATCACCCGGGATTTTCCCCCAGTGTTTGGATCTGTGTGAACTTTGAGTGAGCTTTGAATCATTTTAAGTTATGTCTTTACCGTGTTCCTTTTCCTAAACCTAACCACAGTAACTTTTATTGCCTAAATCTAAACTCCGTAACTTTGTTAATTACGTAACTGTTCGCGAAGTACGTAACGTCATTCGTGGTGCACAAAGTCATAGGAACGAACTGTTGTGCATGCACTTTTGTAGGATACCATACAAACTGTTCTATGAGAATACATTGTCATGTTTCATTAGTTTTGGGATTTGCATATGTTTCTGTTTTGAAGCTGCAGCACGTTTCATCAAATGGAAAGATTTTGGGCCATTGTAGCGCATTTGCCTTTGTTGGTCTTCATACGAAACGCTCCAAATAGCCTCTCAGTCCCTCAAAGATGTTGCGAACAATTAACGCAGATTCAGCCAATTCCATGCACTCTGTGTGATCTTGTAATTTTATCCAATCACTGCAGCTTTACCACAAATTTGAGTTGTTAAAACCTCATCTCACTCCAAAGTTCAGTGACTTTTGGTGTCAGACACTGAAGAAAAAGCCATTCTTTCACGCTGGGATGACTCGTGGCCAGTTGCTGTTATTGTTTAACAGCGTCAGGGGGAACAGGGCAGGACAGCAACGAAACGTAAGGTGGCAGAAGTCCGAGTAGGGCAGGTGGGAGGGGTGGAGGATGGGTTGGACAACCACCGGCAGGTGTTCACTTCCTGTAAGATTGTTAAGTCAAACCCTGTTCTTTTTTCCTAAACCCAACCATGTGCATGTGTTGGCAAAATGAAATGTTTGCTGTTGAAGGAAAAAACATCAATATCGTGGTGTTTTACCCACTGTAGTACTTTTATTTTGAAAGAGACTGTATGCAAACTGTACATTTCCTGTGAAAATAACTGTGAAAACAGACAATGCATGTAACAGGCTGAAGTTGACACGGCGTCCCAGAATGTCAACAACCAACACACCCAGGGTACCTTGGACGTCATATGTGGAGGTGGAAAGTCCATGACCAAACGTGGACATGTGACGAGGTCACAGTGAGGATGTGCCATGGCTATTGAGGTTCGGTAAGGCGCCAGGCCGCAGCCAGGCTGTAGACATGTAACACACATTTGAGTTGTTGAAATGCTGAAATATTTTCTTTATTTGGTGTATAGACCACATATATTTACAATTAGAGAATATAAGAATCACTTTAGGCTGACAGCAATGATAATATTATTATTTTTTTACATTTTGATTTTCATTAAACATTCATTTCCATATAATTTTTAGTCAAAGCCACAGGGAGCCACTGGAGAGGGGCTAAAGAGCCGTATGTGGCTCCTGAGCTGCAGGTTGCCTACCCCCTGGTCTAGACCATCTTTTTCAGTTTGAAATACTGATGCAACTAATAGCTTATTGTTGCTCAGCCCCTGATACTACAGGTTAATGGCTACATCACAAGCAGGGTGCATGAGAAGACTGTCCACCAAGGCCAGCTCTATTTGTTATGAACCACGTCAGGAGTGTTTTCCTACTGAAGCTGGATCTGCTGGCCTTCAGAGTCCAACATCTGTCAAACCCTACCTACAAGGCTCATACTGAGTCTCACATACAAGATCTGGCCTTCCTTCCATTAATCTACCTGTCCACCCACCTCTTCATCCTTCATTGAGGGCTGTCTTTTGTAACCATGGAGACAGAAGGTCTTGAAGGTAAAGCGCTGCTTTTCTTTAGCTTTCTGTGCAATGTTGAGCATTCACAGTTGACGTGTCCAACCATTTAAGACGTGTTGACACAATGTGAGGACGTTTAGAGACATTTACCTTGAGGCTCACTGTAGCTGTTCTTTCTTGTAATATTAAATTCCAATACAGTTAACTAGGAAGCACAGAACATGTTCATATCTTGTTAATAGACCAATGTTTTTAGTCACTGCAACTGAAGCTTCAGTGAGTCAGTGATAAGTAATTTGCAGTTCCTTTGGTTCCATCACAATAAAACTAGACTGCTGCTTTGCCAGTGGAAAGCTTTTAAGGGAAGCAGCAGGAAGACATGTTCGTTAATCACTGGCTGTAACTTAACACGGCTCTAATGTAGCTGAGAGATATCCTTTAACAGTAACAAGACTGACAGAGAGAGAGCAGCAATGATGGAGTGAAATAAACCTGAAAACTACAGAGATTGTGATTGAAATTCACAATGTCCAGGAAAAATGGCGTCAGTGGATCAATCAAAAATGAGGAAAACAAAAAACGGAAATGTGTAGTTTTGTTTGTTTTTTCAAACTCATTTGGTTACAAACAGTAGAGAGACGACAGAAAACAGGAGCGTTTCAGTTCCTTCGAGTTGATAAATGTTAATATATCAAACCTTTCAAGTTTTGATACTTTGCGCAAATTATGGTGTCAGTTTCTCAGTGATAATAACAGCCAGGGCCGCCCACCCCCAAAACTTCCCTCAAGTCATTACCAGTCATAATGTAAGTTTACATTAATAAAGATAAAATGCATTTTAATGCACTGTACTGTAGGTTAGCTCATATCACCCGTATGTACGCTCATATGATGTTAAAGGAATGTCACTAATCAACAATCAGCAGCCTTGTGGTGCATTCATGTGCAGTCAGAATAATCTGAAAATGTATTTTATGGCTCACCTGATCAGTTTCCTCGGCTCTCTGTTCTCAATGTGGTGTTTAACCCTCTGAAAATGGACCTCTCGCGGCAGCCATGGGGGTTGTTGTTTTTATGATCCTGTTAAAACTTATCTAAAATGAAACACAAGCCCTTTTTAAATAGGAACTGTGCAAATTTGCAGGAAAGCCCAATCAGTCTTTTTTCAGCATTAGCAGTATAAAACAAAATCGGGGAGTGCAGCAAAATGCCGCCTACCTACTTTTGTTTATACAGAATGTGCCTTTTTCGGGGCAATGGGGGGCGTGAGCAAGTAACAAAACGTGTAGCTCAGCGTGTGACGTAAACAGTGACGTGATTCTCTCATAAGTCGGCCCGTCCTTCCTCTTCGTTTGCGAGGAC
>NC_065516.1:35618488-35635995 GCF_006386435.1 Epinephelus moara | reverse complement strand
GGTTCCACCAATATGTCTACCCTACGAGGCGGGAAAATTGGGCACCTGGGATCAACTCGCCAATCCGGCTCTGTGTGTCTAAACGCTCGCAGCTTGCCAACAAAACGGCCCAACATTCGCCGAAAATCTGGCAGTGTAAAAGGGGCTACTATAAGAGCTAGAACATTGTTTTTGCAACAGAAAACAAAGACTTCCATCTTTGGAGGCATCACATTGTCTGCTGAGATGATGTCATTACATAAAGCTATAAGCGGTCCAAGCGATAGTAAAACATGCGTTGGCACCCGAGGAGCAGAGCAGCAGGTTGATAGTAATGTCTTGTATACTTTTTTTTAAAAATATACGTTTATGACACAATTTCAATACTTTTATCAGTTATTCTGGTTTATTGACTTGGATAACCTTTTGAGTTTTAGATTGTGCCGATTTTAGGGATATGAAATGCCAATAAATGCCAATGTAGGCACTATATTATAATATTTATATAATAGGCTATATATCATATTACATTATATTATTATAAATATTTCTACTGCAGATGGAAATGGCTTTGCTCTGCTAATAAATTGTCTTACTAAAAAAAATACAAAAATATATTTTTTTTATCAGATTTTACAAAATAAACACAGAAAACATTTTAATCCAAAAGATATGTAAGCGTAGAAAAATAAACAAAATATGTCGGAGCACTCTATGAGTTACTTGAACTGTGTATATTATTTACTTTTTAAGAGATGCTCATTTTTATGAGTAGAGTGCAGAGGCATTCATCGTCCAGTCCTCTGGTGCCACCGCACATTTTTGCAGCAAATGTAACGTAGCACAATAACTTCATTACAAGCACGCAACTTGACGACATGGAAGACAGAGATCTTGGCTTCCTGCTGTGAAAAGAGTCAATGTCCTCGTTTTTAGGTTGTTTTTTTTTCTTACATTTGAGATTGATATACACAGGATTGTGCAAACACAATTTCCCATGGTAAACATAAGTACATTTCTGGGGAAATTCCACTGTAATCATGGCAAAATTCTATGTCTGCACCGTACGTAAGGTAAGGTAAGGTAAAATAAGGTAATGACTTGATGACAGGGAAGACGGAAGCCTTAGCTTTCTTCTGCAAAAAAAAGAGAAAAGAATGCTCTGGGTATTATGATTTTTATTTTAGATCTATTTAAACAGAATCATGCAAAAAACAGTCTCTAGCGACCGTCCACAGAGGTCTGATTTTAAAGGGTTAAACAATAATGATCTTATGGTTTAGCAAAAGTCACTTATTGTTGGGATCCTTTCCATAATGTGTCAGTTGCAAAAACAAGTAGTGGACTTAAATTGGACGGTGCCAGCATACCTCGAGTGGTTACATTGCAGCCTGTTTTGCCAGTGCTGGCTTGCTAAACACTGGATTGGTTTTAAAAATTTGTGTTCCTGTAGTCATTTAGACACAAAAGCGTGCAAGGAATAAGGTCCAGGTTTAAAAATCACTTAGTTTTGCTTTACCCCTGAGTCAAAGGGTGTCCCTGCTTACAGCATTTGATTAGAAATTGGGGAGTGATGCATCCACACCTCTACATTTTGGCCAAAGGGCCTGAAAGAAAACACGTTCACTTACCCAGAGGACATCTGCAGCTCTCATGGAGGACAACAAGACTACTGCGACCTGGATTGTCCTTCTAAGCTGTGGCTGTCCTCCTCAGACTGCTGCAGCCCACAGTGACTGACTCTCCAACTGATACCCACATTACAACGGGATTTCAAATGCAGTTCACGCAATCCAAGTGACCTTGAAGACGCTCTGTCAGTGTGTATGTATTTTAAATGATTCTCTGTCTCCCAAACCAAGCCATCCCTCACCCCGTGTCCGTCCACTTTGCTCTTCATTTTTAACCATGTAGCTGTTGATTACTAATGTAAAAAGATAAATGCAAGAAATGTGACGATTATTAAAAAAATATGACATTATTTTCCTTAGTGCATCTCTCAACTGACTCCACAATGGCTTCTCTGCAGTGAGGATTGAAAATGGAATCAACATCTTTTTCAGCAGGGTGGATTGTGTATTATTATCTTGTCATGTCAGTTTCATTTCTATAGCACCAAATCACAACAAAAGTTATCTCAGGACACATTTGATACGGAGCAGCTCCATCACCTTTAATTTGATTTACAGTCACCCAACAAATCCACCTTGAGCAAACGCTGGCGACGAGGAAGAACTTCCTTTTAAGTGTCAGGAAGGTGAAACAGAACCAGGCTCTGGGTGGGCAGCTGTCTGCCTCGACTGGATGGGTTGAGAGGGTTAGAGACCCAGTGGGTAGACCACAGTGTACCCATCTTCTGATGGCTACTTCCAGCAGGATAACACGCCACGTCACAAAGCCTACATCATCTCAAACATGACAATGAGTTCACTGTACTCCAGTGGCCTCCACAGTCACCAGATCTCAGTCCAATAGAGCACCTTTGGGATGTGGTGGAATGTAGTTATGGCCAAATGAAGCCTCATGAAGCACTTACTTTATTTTCTGAGCCCACTAGATGGCGCTTTTTGTTCAACAAAAGGTTGAAAGCACACTGAATTGCCATTCTTTGAGCCTCTCTCTTTAAACCATGAGCGCCATCTAGTGGGCTCAGAAAATAAAGACAATGCTTCATGAGGCTTCATTTGGCCATCACTAGTAGAACGGGAGATTCTCATCATGGATGTGCAGCCGACAAATCTGCAGCAACTGTGTGATGTCATCATGTCAACATGGACCAACATCACTGAGGAATGTTTCCAGCACCTTGTTGAATCTATCCAACCTGGTACCAGCAAGGTGTACCTAATAAAGTGGTCAGTACATTTATGTCCCCCATGGAATAGACCCTTTACATCTCTGACACTCTAAGGCTTTTGCTCTAATAGCACCCTTTAAATGTTCTTCTGATCAGGCTCTATGAATAGTTAAGTGTTCTACATTCACTCTGTCCAGCTCATTGATATTGTCCTCACATCAGATCTGGACATTCATGTCAAGGAGGCATAACAGTGAAACAACAGAGCATCTTAAAGCCTGTTATTATCTTCATTATCATCATAACTCAGCTCTGAAATGGGGAGAAAAAGAAAGAGTAAAACAAGCAGCACATCCTCGCTCAGAAAGTGGTTTACTTCCTACCACTCACTGTGTATTTCTTATTTTATTCATTTATTTTATTTTTATCAAGTGTGTCAGCAGTGATATTACTGCAACACGTGGGAGCTAGTTAAACTTTGCCTACACATGAGTCATCGGGAAAAGTTAGAGAATGCATGATGAAAAGAAATGAGGGACGAGTTTGGTTCATCCAGGTCACAAGAAGTGTTTTGTTACGTTGGCTGTGACATGAAGGCTTGTTCGTAACATCGGTATTTTACAAAGTAACCTGGTGTTTTTTTGTTTTGGTTTGTTAATCATTTAGAAGGCAGATTCCTGTTACAATTTTCTCTTGAGTAAAGCTCTTCAGACACATCCATGTACCAATCATACCATACCTATTTACCCAAGAGTGGCACACACCAACCCCAACCAATGAACCATATTAAACCCTACTGGTGTAAAAGTTAAAGCAGTTAACTTCTGAAAAATGTTCTGTCTGTTTTGCACACAAAAAAGGGAAATTATCTTTAAAGGGGATCACGTTCCTGCATTAATGCTGACAGTAGCTGGCTGACGTATTACTAGTGATGGCCAAATGAAGCCTCATGAATAATCATCATTATTTTCTGAGCCCACTAGATGGCGCACATGGTTTAAAGAGAGAGGCTCAAAGAATGGCAATTCAGTGTGCTTTCAACCTTTTGTTGAACAAAAAGCGCCATCTAGTGGGCTCAGAAAACAAAGAAAATGCTTCATGAGGCTTCATTTGGCCATCACTACGTATTACACCAGTGTGGCCAGCAGTGGTAGCACACACACCCCCACACACACACACACCAACTTTTTCAACGCACATTTCCCGTACAGTGATCCAAAAAAACCTAGCATGACAGCCTCGCGGTTGTATGCCTCTGAGCACCAGTCAAATTTTACTTACTGTTTGTCTGTGAAAACATGGATGTGGGGGAGAGGAGGTGCGTAACTTTTACTAAACCCAATAAAAAACAATAAACATCATCAATCAATGTGTTGTCAAGACTGTTGCTATGACGCCTTGTCAGTACACTAACAGCAATTATTCCAAAGATCAACAGAAGGCTCACTTTTTCCTTCGTAACCCGCCAAGTGCTTAATATTACATGTAAGTATCAAGATAATATAAAGTTAGAATTTAACCCCAGTGTCAAAAATAGACGTACAGAATTTGTTAAAGAAAAGTCGTATTAATTATAATTCAGTCATAATAATAGTGTACTTTAATGCAAACTTTTGACTTAAAGCGAAGCAGCAAACCTAGTACAAACACACTTTACAGTTTTATTACGTTTTATTGGGTCGTCAAAGAACTGCATGAACAAACAGAGGTCTCACTCTGTCCTCTGTCCAAACAACCAAAAACAGATGTAACAACAACATAAATATGTTTCATAGAGAATAAAAAAAAGTGTGAAGGGAAAATTTAACGTTCAGCTAAACATCAAAAACTACAAAGAGAGCAAAGGAGAAACAGCTGTGATGTTCCCTTCAAATCCATATTTATACATGACAAACATAAAAGTCTCAGCCGCAGTGACATCAAATTTGGCTTATTATAGTTGTCTCTGGAGGTCAGTATTATTTTTGTGAACAGATTGAGAATCACTGTGTTAGTAATCTGTAAATGTAAAACACCTTCCAGATCCGTTTTATATTTGCAAAATAATTTTGTGAGTTTACAAATCTTTTTTTGCCTCCTTTTGAGCTTAAAATGGTGCTCACATGTTTAATATATTACTCATTACTTGCTCCTCTTTTCAAAAGAGTAACAGTTAGATGTTACACTACCTGTTATATCACTTTTCCATTCCACCCCATAAAATTAGTAAGTGCGTATCTCCCCAAAATTCAGATGTGTGCCTCTGTGTGAATTTCATGTAGTCGCTGGTAAGTGTAGCTACAGCTAGACAGCTTGCTTTTTGTTCCCTACCTGGGGGTCGTCAGTTGTGTGTGAGTTTCCCAAAGTCCCCCGCTACGATTACGAAAATGAGTCCACTAATGTGATGTTATATTTCAAGTCAGTAGTGACGAGTTGTTTGGTTTTGGGGTAACTGTAATATTAATCCTGAAATTTTATAATAACTAGTCGTAGCTGGAAAAAGTAACACTGCTCCAATGAGAGTACACACACGGCTTGATATCACAATTTACCAAATAACAATAAACGACTGACCACATTGTTTCTTTATTTGCATAAAAGTATGGGCTGACATCTAGTGTTGGTTTGCCCATTCACTGTTTTCACTTTTTTAATTAAGTCACTTTAGAATAAAGCAAAGGCCATAATTTTCGACCTATGATTAAAGTTTATTTAAGTCGTGGTTAAAAGTCAAAAACCAATGCAGACAACAATATACCTTAAACTTGGTATTATTTGTGGACTGTAGCTTTATCTTGTCAGCTTTACATGGGATACTGATGGTGTCCCCGAGGTTGAAGTCCTGGACAGCAGCCTCCCTCCAGAGGGTTACCTCCAACATGTTTGTCCTGTCATAGAAACTGAATTTCTTATGTAACGTCACAATAGTACCTGCTAACTCCTGCTAGTGCTTTCTTTGGGGAATTTACTTTTGTTTTTACTTGTTGAATTTGACTGCCCTGTTGTCTTTGGTCTTGTCTTGAAGTTGTCCATTTTTTTTCTCTGTTCTTCCCAGTTTAAAATGACAAATACTGTAAACTGTTACTCACATGTTGAGGGAGGGCATGGAGGTCTTGAAAGTGTTTTGTGACTAGACAAGCCCTGCTTGTCACAGAAAGGACAATTAAGCTTTCCTGAACCGCTGTAAAAACAAGAATGACATTTAGAAGGGCCTTGGCCAGGGATGTAATAGAAGTTATTGCGTTTGAAATTATGACTCACTTCCCACAGGCCCGGCAGAGGAGGAGGTTTTTCCTGCCTGAATTAATGACTTTCTGCGTGTGTCAGGTTGTGACTCAAATTATGTGTTTTCCATGTATAGGGTATTCTCTCTACTTGGCTGACTTGGGAACACCTTTTACCATCGACTGAAAAGGTACAAAGAAGAAGAAAGAACAAATCAACATCCACCTGAGGACAGGGAACAGTAAGTGACTTGAAGTAGCTGGTAGTGAAAACAGGTACCTCAAATCTGACAACATATTACTGTCTGTATGAACCTTAAACATATGAGACCTCACTACTTTTGGAAGTTCGTCAATGAAGGGAAAAACAATGTCACAGAACAAAAATGAAGACAGTTCCTGATAGATTTTATGATCTAACTGCAACTTGCCCTTAAACGCACTGATTTTTGGAGATATTGTCTGCAAAGGACTTTTGGTTCCAAAATTAATAACGTAAAGGCCCTTGACCTTGCTCCAGTCTGCCAATGAATTGACTTAGTTCGAGAGGTGGATGGGGCAGGTGCATTCTGAATCATAGGCCAGGAGACCCAGGTCACTCAGTCCCACATTGTCAACTTCCAGACCATGAGGTGTTGACCCCAGAACAGACATGAGAGGATGGAGACCCCCTGCTTGTGCAAAGCTGTGGGCAAGTCTGGCATTGGCCACAGCTTTGTCAAGCCCTTCAGTTAGATTGTGCAGAGTGATGGGGTGAACTCAATCAAGAGAGGACGACAGTGGACTAATGAGTCAGAGGAAACAGAAGCTTAGTTAAAATTAGATTGTAAGTGCTACATCGTAGGCAACTGGACTTGCTTGCGTCTCTTGAAGACGTTTCGCCTCTCATCCAAGAAGCTTCTTCAGTTCTAAATGACTGGTGCAAAGTTGCAGGCTATAAACCCTGTGTGGGTGGGAACCCTTGCAGAGTCGTAGGGGTCACGTGAGCTCTTAGTTTCATAGTCGTTAAGGTCACAATGTGAGTCCTTGGGGTGGACAAGGACAAAACACCCAGACATAAGCAGAGTAATGCAGTGTATGCAGTTCGAACGACGACTTCACACCCATTCACCCCTGTTCCCACCTGACCCTAACGACTCACATGGTGGCCAGGTGGGTCAACGACTCACATTGTGACTTAACAACTCTGAAACTAAGAGCTCACGTGACCCCTACGATTCTGCAAGGGTTCCCACCCACACAGGGTTTATAGCCTGCAACTTCGCACCAGTCATTTAGAACTGAAGAAGCTTCTTGGATGAGAGGCGAAACGTCTTCAAGAGACGCAAGCAAGTCCAGTTGCCTACGCAATAGCACTTACGATTATCATGACCTGGATGACTGAGAATCTTCACCAACAACTTAAAATTAGATTGAACATTTCTAATTTTGACGAGGAAGAAGGACAAAAAGTTTTTACAGCCTACAGCAGGATGGTCACAGATTAGTCCTGCAACCGCTGCTCCTTTATGTTAAAGGAGGCAGTTGAAGTAGCTTGGGTGTCTGATGCAGAGGCCATTTGGGCTCTGATGCAGACCGAGAATAAGGATGTAGCGATTACATACCCCACCTGGCCAAGGAACACCTCCTGATCCCACAGGAAGACCTAGCATGCTCACGGACAAGGACACCTGGACAACCTTGACATACCGTCCTAAGTGATAAACGTATACTGCTTGAAATATGATGTTGCATTGGTTCAGGTGGGGGGCATAAACTTACAGAATATTAGAAATTTTACTGTTGAGCCAGATAAAAAGAGTATCCGGTATTGATAATGTACTTTTTACAAATACAAGTACCATCCAAGTAAAATTTGTCAGTTCGTACTTGTGATAAAGGAAAATCCTTATTTGGGTAGCCGTGTTCAATCTTGTGATCAAAATGTTTTGAAGCCCAATCCTGAGCTTGTTCTGTAACATCAATTTTAGGCTTAAAACAATAACTTCGGTTTGCAACGTAACAACGTCCAACAATTTTTATGGATTAGGCCCCACCCACTTCCTGTTTAAACTCCACACAAGTACAGATATGGCACAGACAAGTTAGTTGGTTTAACAGATACAGATAATGGTGTAATCACTCAGCCCTAATAAACTAAACTAATAAACTACATGTAATTTATCGCTGACATGGTCTAACCGTACTTTGAACCTATGAACTGTTTTAGGATTGAGACTGTATAACTTATTCAGATTATTTGGCTAAAATTGGGGATCAGAACCAGTGGTTGTTTATTGTTGGCTGAAGCACTGAAGGATTAATGTTGTTGGCAATATAGATCCAATCTTTATCTATTTAGCTTTCAAATAAAAGCTGGAAAACCAGAGCTGTGTCAGTGATAATTCACCGTCTCCAATGATGCTACATCTTCTTCATCCACATCTTCATGTTGCACTCTGGCTTCAGCACTAATGGTTATGTAGGGCTGATGGAGGCCGGCATATTGGTTACCACTAACAGCCCAATATAACATGATAAATTGGGTGAATTGAGAAGGCAAGCCAATTAGATATTCATGCTCAGACAAAATAGATGTGCTTCCTTGTAATGAGACAACAGGAGTGTGTGTGTGTGTGTGTGTGTGTATAGACAGCTGTTGAGAGCTGGGGGAAGACTGGAGGGTGGAGAGTAAGAGAGGATGACTAAAAGTAGGAATATAGGCTGCTGTAGGTGTAAACGTCATGAATGAATGAATGAATGAATGAATTAATGAACATCTCGTTGCTGTTGGGTGGAAACCTTGTATGTCCAAAATAGCTATTATCCAGGAAATGAAAATAAATTAAAAAAAAAAAAAAGGTTAGTTAATTACTGTCACCACATTCTTAATATTTCATCAAATTCAAGCTGTCAATGAATGACATGTTGAAATATGTGTTTTATCTGACATTTATTAGAATGGCCACATCTGAGAAGACGAAGTAGAAGAAGAAGACGAAGGAGATATACTTTAGTAATTCCGGTTCCCAACCCAAGTCCCTATGGATTAAGCTACTGCCACCCCAAGGCAGTAACACATGTAGGAACTATGTTGCGTAGGTTATCATCAACTCACAGATTACAAAATTTATTGTAGCTATGTGTGCGCTCAGTTTTTCCTGTTTGTGGGAAAATGTTTGGCCAAAATCTTTTTCAGTTTATCAGATCACAGTTAAGACAAGAATTAGCCAGCTACCGCATCCCATGATCTCGCTGCCTCACTCCCCACTGCTAGGAGACTATTCCCGGGGAGAAGAGCAGGTGGAAGCTCAGGTGATGGACTAACAGTAGCGGTTGTAGCAACTTGATTTAAGCCAGTGCAAACCCTAGCGCCAAAGGTCACGACAAGCTGGTAAAATATAAAATGTCATTATGTCAACATTTTATCCTTTGAGACATTTGTGTGAAATTTTGTCATAATTAGTGTATGAATTCCTAAGTTATGGCCAAAAGATGTTTTGTGAGGTCACAGTGACCTTTACCTTTGACCTTCAACCATCAAATTGTAATCAGTTTATTCTTCAGTTCATGTGGACATCTGTGCCAAAGAGAATGAGAATGGGGAGGTCACAGTGATCTTGAACTTTGACCACCAAATACTGATCCATTCATCCTTGATTTAAAGTGAATGTTTGTGCCAATTTAAAAAAATTTGCTCATAATGTTACTGAGGTAATGCATTCACAAGAGTGTGGCGGATGCAAGGTCTCTGTGACCTTTGATCACCAAAATTCAATCAGATCATCCCTTGTGTGCAAGTGGACATTTGTGCCAAATTTGAAAGAAATCCCCTCAAGGGTGTCTTGAGATATCCTGTTTACAAGAGTGAGACAGATGAAGTCACAGTGACCTTGACCTTTGACCACCAAAAGCAAATCAGTTTTGCTGTTAAGGTGTTGAGATATCACCTTCACGGGAATGCAACTAACAAGGTCACAGTGACCTTGGCCTTTGATCTTTTACCAGAAAAATCTAGTCAGGTTATCATTGACTCAAATTGGATGTTTGTGCCAAAGTTGAAGAAATGCCTTCTAGGTGATCTTGAGATATCTAATCCACGAGAATGAGACAGATGCAAGGTAACAGTGGCCTTGATGTTTGACGACCAAAATCCAATAAATCATCCATGAGTCCACGTGAACATTTGTGCCAAATTTGACGAAATTTTCTCAAGGCCTTCTTGAGATATCATGTTCACAGGGACAGTTGGACAAACAATCTTGCAATTTGGAGAAGTGCAAGAAAAAAAAGAGAAACACAGAATGTTGGGAGCCAAAACAATACATGGAAGAAGAAAGGAAAGCTCTGGGAGAGGAGATGAAGAAGAGCGAAAACCTAAGAGTAAAAAGTCAGAGTCAGCTGGGTCTCTCTGTTGTCCCAGTACAGTGCAGCTGCTTCTTACCTCTAATAATGCCGCGCCATTAATACCACTTACCAGGCTGACACATCACTAATTACTGAGAGAGAGAGAGATTGGAGGTGGGACATGGGTAGACCAGTAGAAACACCTCCCCTCCACACATCACTTATACAAACAGACATGCATGGAACAACACACTCTGTAAACATATGAATAAATCAGGGTTTCATTCAGTCATGTTTTCATTTCAAATGCACAGCGCTGTGACAAACCACATGACATACAGCAAAAGGCCGTGGGCCACAATCAAACCTGTGCCGCTGCTAAGAACTCAGCGGTTAGCACACCTCCACCAGGTGAGCTACCAGGCGCCTGAAGTGAAATTTCTCAGCTACTGGCATGACGCGGTTCAGACGTTCATGTTCTCTTGGTGTTCAGAGCTAATTAGCAAATGTTGCGTGCTCACATGCGAAATTAACATGGTGAACACGGCAATCGTTATAACAGCAATACTCCAGCATGGGAGCTTCGTAACTGTGAGCAGGTAAATAGAGTCAGTGTTGTTGTATCTGTCTTACTCCTGGCTCTCCTGTAAAACTAATGATGCAGCTGTGCAACATCTGTCTTAACTCCTGGCTCTCCATTGTAATTATACCATAAATTCCCAAACTGCACAGAGAGCGAGGCCTTTAGTTTTAATTTCCCGTTTTATGAGTATGAAATCTCTGTTTTCTGATCAGCTCCTGCTTTAATTTGCTGTCACTGCAAACTCAACATGCTCCTGTTTATTTACCTTTTGTCTTGATCTAACATAACGTACCTTTACACAACAGTATTACAGTTGGCTGATTTTGTTTTCATGCTGGCCGTGAGCAAATTGCTGACAACTATTTTAATGCATTCACAGAGAACTAACATTACGTCAATCCAATGTTTCAGGCTCCAGTCCCTCACATGAAGCTGGTTCTCTGTTCTTGAATTGGACGTCTCTTTGACTGGATGGTGAAAACATTCAATCACTGCCAGGTTAGGAAACATGTTAGCATGCTCCTTCCACCACCATCAAACCTCCAAAGGATCCTCCTTGGGTGTCTTGAACTCCATGTAGGCTGCCACCTCATCCTCGGGCTGCAAAGTTTCATGGCTGGAGTCCTCCAAGTCGGTGACCAATGTGACCACGGGGTCAAAGGTTACACTGGTGTAATTGATTTATTTAGATGTCAAAATATTACACTGCACATATTTTTCATTTGTTGTATTCTGAAAAATAAAAAAATATATATTTTGGTTCTGTAATAAACAACCAAATGTGTTGTACCACTCCACCAATTTATAGCATGTGTACAATTAGCAATATGAATCTGCAGCACTCTGACAGTAAAACCTTATCATCTGTTATTTGGAGGAGGAAAAGAAGAGCCTTTCAGGACGTCTGTGTCGTCACTGTGGGGTTACTGGTATGCATCTTTTTGGCAGTATTCAAATGGCGACGCATAAAACAACACAGAATGTGCACACAACCATTATGCTAATCTGTACAAGGACACAACATACATAACATAATGAGAAAACCATCTTGCATTTGTGAGCACATACAGGCATACACCATATTTTATTAAAATGGTTGGTTGATCATCAGTTGACATTAAACTGACCAATTTATTTAATTTGACAATAAATCATTCCTGGCCTCCCCTGAGGACGATATTGAATCTGTCCATCTTGTAGCGGGGGATGGGCTGATGCAGAAACACACAGAGGCTCTGTATGTATGGCTCTTCAAAGGGTTACCTTCAAGTTACATTAGTGTAGGACCATTACATTTACCGATTTTCCTTAAAGGTGCAATTAACAATATTTTAATTACAGCAGCTGATCAGGTGACTGAGTTGTGTGAAAGATAAATCACTGTGGCGTTCCGACAGAGAGCCATCACCAACTCTGCGGCACGTCTAACTGTACGTTCACACCAAAAGCTGCCAGAGCTGCAAAATAGCTGAATTCGCTCTAACAGCGCCGCTGGTAAAATGTCTGTGGCAGCGAAAGCAGCTCAAGTCGCTCATGACATCAAATTCTGAATGTTCGATTATGCTTCTCAATTTAAAGAAGCCGCAAAGCAGGTTACTGGCTGGAGCACAGAAATGTGACTGTGCATTTGCCTGAGTACAGAAACTTTCACGTATGGACAGTGAAAACAGAATAAGAAGTCTAAATAGGTCCGACATTAAACATTAAACACACACAGCCTGTGCTGCGTTCAGGCGTGTGAAGTGGGTACCGTGTGGTACCTGCGTGGATGTAGCCACCGTCGTGTCTGTGTTCACGATATCCTCTGGGGCTGTGAACAGCACGGGGAATATCACCGGCTGGTGCGGGAGTGGCGGCTGGATGGGGAGAGGTTCCAGCGCTACTTCAGGCTGAACATATCAGTTTGACAGCTTGCTGCTTGTTTTGAAGCAGGAACAAATGTGTGGTAGGAACTAAAAGTTTCCAAGGATGTTCTCTGGGTTCCACACAAGCGATGGACATCTACTTTTCGATTGGTCATTTGCAGCTCAAATGCGTCATAGCTAATTTGCATAAAGTTAACCAGTCTTCAACTTAATTCGCCGAATGCTGCCGCTCATCGCTTCTGCAGCTCAGAACGCCTCTGGTCGCCACTGTCCATTGAAAATGAATTAGACCTGACGCCTTTGCAGCTCTGGCAGCTCTTGGTGTGAACACACAGTAAGCTCTGTGACGTTTTTAGCCTCTTTTAGTGACCTGTTTCTGCTGGTTTGGCTCAGACGACTAGTTTTAGGCAGCTGTCTGCAGAAACTCCCTCTGATGAAGCCACTGTTTACGACCTGCTCTGCAGCAAACAGCAGACGGAGACGGAGACTGGCTGGTGAGACAGGTTGGGCATGCTTTAGTGTACGCTACTCATTGAGAAAATTCATATTTGTCAACTTCAAATGCCACAGACTGCCCTTTAAATTAAAATTTGATAAACCAAGTGTGATTGAGTAATGTCACTACTACAAATTTGTTTGTCTCCTGGATATTTACCTTAGGGCTATGTGTATTAAACTGTATGTTGACTGACATATAATTGCCCCTTAAAGCATTTCAGTATCCCCTATGCACCCTGCTGATCTGTGCTATCTAAACACATCAGATCCACAATGGACTTTGGACTGCGGCGGAGTTTGTGTTTTGATTGTAGGTCAAACGTGGCTGACGTTCGCATGAATACATATGAGTTCCCGCCTAAGATCTATTATCTAGCCGATAAATGGAAGTTAGTGGGAGGGCACTTTCAAAGGGCTGCCACGAAGAATAATACAGTATTTATATGCCTATTTTCCACCAAAACAACAGACAACAGCAGAGGGAGAAAAGCAGCGCAATAACCTTTACCTTCAGCTGTCAGAAACAAAGCTCCGGTGGATATCTGCTGAACGGCAATCACATTGCTTTTTCTCTCTCCTCATTCTCCCCTCTCTTGTATACACACACACACACACACACACACACACACACACACACACATAACCACTGCTCTCAAGGTAACATGAAAGGCCCTGGCTGATACAGAGACATTTCAGGGCCCTCATCTATCTCCCATGGCCAGGAGCTCTAGCGCTTAGCAAATGTCAACAGAAAATAATGCACACACAAAGGCAATCTTATTTGTTAAAGAATCGCTCTAGGTCACCGCAATTCAGCCGGGCAACGCAGAGGGAGAACAGCCACCAATACAGCACTACAAAGACCTCCGTTTTGTTTTTCAACTCTTTTCTCTCTATTCCCAGTAATTCCCCCTTCATTTCTCTCTCTCTCTCTCAACCTCTGTTTCTGTTTATCCCCGCTGCTGCGAACCAAATAAATATCCTTCTGGTGTTTTCCAGGAGAAGCTCATCTGGTCAGCGCCTTTTTTTTTTTTTTTTTTTTTTTTGCTCCCCTCCTCCTTCGCTTAATCCCTCTCTCTCATCCTCCAAATTTCCCTCCTAATAATCAGTTCCATTTTGAATGTTTTGATGAGTGTATTCCTCCACATTATGTATCACCATTGCGCGGCAGGTAGCTAATCAACTAAAACATTCTCTCTATTATTGCTGCAGCAGATGAGCTAGCAGTAGAAAAAAGTGGTGAATTCAATAAAGCGTACACCTTCGAGGGGCTTTAATTTGAATGATTTCTTCTCTGCTTTGCTTCTTCCCCCTCTCTCATAGTGTTTATTTGTCCTCACCCGAACATCCACACTACTTCGCAGTGTTCTCTTTGTGTTGCTTTCCTCCTGCGACATCATGCAGGAAATAAAGTTTGCAATAATGATATTTTCCCAAATTTCAATCTGATTAAAAAAATTAACAAACAGCTGGCAAAGGACAAAATATCCCCGCTCTTGGTTATAAAACAGAGTTGTAGTGTGGTATTTTAAAAGCACATTTAATGCACTTCAAGAAACACCCGTCTCAAATGTGCATTTTTTTGTCTCATTATTAGAGTTTTGAAATTATTCTGATGACGTGTGTCTTTGCAGAAAAAAATTACACTCCGGGCAAAATATTGTCGCAGTCTTCATACTGCTGTAATCCCACCCAGCTCAGTGTCCTTGAGTCAGTTCTATGAGGGAGGAGGAGGAGCGGGGCAAGGCTTACAACGCTGCCTACATCTTTGTCTTCTTTGACACTACCACTCAGAGTTGCCAAAGTTGTTTTCAAACACAACAGGCATACGGTCTGTAAAAGAAAAACATTTTTTTTGGTCTTTTATTATTTTCAATTTGAGTTTTATTCTCATAGCTCAAGCGTCTAGTGATTTTATCTCAGCTCAGGTGACTGCAGAGATCACTGAATGCAGCAGTGTCACTGAAAATAGGTTGAACAGAGCCAGAGATGTCAGACAATCAGGAGGCTGTAAACAAGCAGTTTACCCAGATTATCTTAACGGCTTTAAAGGTCAAACTGAATTTATGTCTTTAATAATCCCTTAGTGCTCAGAAGAAACACAGCTACACTAACAGCAGCAGGTCAAAGTTGAAGTACAAAGTGAGATTGCGATTAGATGTTTAACAGGCACTATGGGTAAATCAAAATACTGTTAACAATTATTTTCTCCTGCAAATGCTTTGTCTTCACAACCTCTCGTCTGTTCATGTGCTGTCAGCTCTCAGTGTGCTGCTGTGATGGACTTCAGTCATGCTGCCACATCAGGCTGCTGTCAGACCTAGAGTGGTCTCCTCTGGTCTGAATCAGGGACTCATGTTGTTCCAAAGTTGTATAATTGCCTAGAGTTGGTTCGTGTTCTCACGGCAGCATTTACAAGAGGACCAGATCAAATGCCTTGTGTGAGAAAGCTGCTCTTGATTGGTCAGAATTTCCATGTGGGAAAAATCCAGGAAGTAAAGCAAACGTTGAAGAAGAGTACACTTGCAAGATAAATGTGACACTTTCTAATGTCACAATGGAGGGACAACTACGCAGGTTGATTTTAGCGCTGCTCATCGTGGACTATATTGCTGTCATTGTTCATTTTAGTCAAACCATACAGTTTGAAAACGAGGCGCGGCTCCAACTAGAAAACAATGTTTTGATGCATTGGATGTGCTGAATGTGCATATTAAGGCAGTACAGGAGGAGGTGCACATTAATAATCCTCCAGGACTGTAACATGCTCATGTTTAACCCAAACAATGTGTCATGTGACTGCAGTTGCTTCACATCCAGGTCGGAACACCTTCTCACCACAAACCAACCGCACCAGAGTTCCTTTGGAACCGGACTGAGACCACCTCTTCAAGAAGCTCTCGGTCCGGTCGTTTTGCTGTGTTCACACCTGCACAAAGGAACCGCACTGAGGGGGCAAACAAACTTGAGTTTGATTGAACTGAACCAAACAGGACAGGTGTGAAAGCAGCCTAAGAGCTGGATGGACCAAACTAATATGCTGGATTGGTATTGGCCAACAGTGTAAGACAAGTAACTCTCAAAATGTACTACATTGTACTAGTTACCTTCATTTCAAAGCAATGTTCCTTTAAGACTTTTTTAAGTAGACCAAAATACCATTGGGCACAAAGACAAGCAGGCAGAGGATCAATGTTTGATCAATTCTGCAGGCTGTTCTCAAAAATGTTTTTTTTTTTTCTTTCTATGAAAAGCAATGCACTCAAATTTGTACATATCCCACGTATTTTGAAAGGCTGCGATCGCATGACCAATGTGCTGACGGCCATTAACGAGGAAGCAGTCCTGACTGCCTGAAGAGAGGCAGGTTGTGGTGGTGGATGGGTCACAAGAAATTTTCCCCTGGAGTTGCATGTTTGGATCCGTGTGAGCTTTGAGTGAACTTTGAGTCATTTTAAAGTACGTCCTCACCATGTTTCTTTTCCTTAACCTAACCACAGTAACTTTTATTGCCTAAAACTAGCCTCCGTAACTTTACCTTAATTACATAACTGTGCATTACGGAGGAATTGTCATTTGTGGGCTGCAATTTCATAGGATATCATATATACTTCAATGACAAGATAGTGATTAATATTTGTGGACCCGTTATATTACGAGCCAAAATGAATACTGCCAGAACTAGGAGACCCACCTTCTGATCCCTGCGTGGTCGGCAGCTACAACAGCACAGAAGAGTGCATAAGGACCGGACTGTGCACTGGGATTGAAGGGGATGTGGATGGAAAAACATACTAACCCACATTCACCCAGATGTAAAAAGCATAACGGGACACACTGTCGGTTTATGAATGGAAACACATTGAACATGATAACGCACATTACAGCATGACCCAGATGTGCCAATTATCGGCACCCTGTAGTCTGTAATTACACAATCTTTGGGGAATATTTTTCTGGTGGCGCACTGGCAGAAGTGAGCGGTGTGGATCAGCATGGATGATTGAAGACTGAAGACAATATACAGTTTATTTTGGGAGCTGACGCATCATGTGACATTGCAAATATAATACTACTAGTCCATAGCCATTGGTAGCTTTGTCACCTTCTACCTATGCCAATCCTCAATGCCTATGTGCAGTTTCACAGAGATTGACCACGTCAGTGAGTAGAAAAACGTGGGACAGACAGAATGACTGACTGACAGAATGACACACTGACAGTTTCCGTGATTATGTACAGCATACCATACCATG
>NC_065516.1:35614838-35618131 GCF_006386435.1 Epinephelus moara | reverse complement strand
ATTTCAATCAGTTGCTATAGCGCCCCCCTTTGGCCAATTGATGTAATATTGCTTCATTGGCATCCTCCCATGACCCTCTACCACTGTGCCAAATTTCACATGGATTGACCAAGTCAGTGAGGAGAAAAACATGGAACACACACACACACAGAGTTTTCGTCATTATATAGTAAGATAGTATAGTATAGTAAGATTACCCATAATCCTGTTGGTAATGTGTTATATTACTTTGTTACTGCCAAAATGTAAAACATTACTGTTACTTTTATAACAGGATGCCCCCAATGCTGTTGGCCGATACTGACGTTATTGAGCAAATGTCTCAATGACTCTACAAAAAAAACCCTTAAAATACAAAATATTAAATAGAATTTACTAAATGCACTTTTAATAAAATGCCAACATGATCCCAGTATTCAGGTAAACTAATACATCAGTGAATCTCACAAGGCACTAGCGTGACATCTTCCTCACCCCTCTGCATTCTTCTGACCAAGCCAACAATGATGCAACCTGCATTTCGATAACAGAAATCCTGCAGTGTGTTTTGTAAGATAAGAGAATTTGGATTAAGAATCAAGCCTATTAGTCTTTTACCAAGAACTCTATTCAGAGAGAAGGCAAAGAATCCTGGAGATCACCAAATTGTTTCAAGCCTAACACAGAATGGCTTCACCTTTTCTCCAGCTAAATTGCCAAACAGGTGGAGATGAGTGCAGGGAAAAAGGAGGAAAAATGGAGCTGAGGTGGGAGGAAGTGGAGCAGAGGCCAGAGAGGGAGCTGTCAAGGCAGACGGCTGGGGGTTGCAAGGTACGAGCCCCTTTAAACACTCTTACCTGTCATCTTAATTGCTTTAACTGTCAGAGTTACAGACCAATTAGACATGGCTCTTTATCGGCTCGGCCGGGAAGGAGACAGGAGGGAGAGGCACTTAATATTCAAATCATCCATTCAAATATTTAAAATCAAACATAGCGACAATGACATTAATTATCAGAAATAACAGCTATCTGGAGTGAAACAAATGATTAGAGTTGTCAATTAGTGGAGTGAGAATTGCTGTGCGATGGGTTTGCCATTAAAAGTCAAAGAACAGAGGGTGAAACATATTCAAGTATCACAGTACTCTTTTTTAAATATTCAAAGAGGTGTGTTAAAAGAAAAAAATGGTGCTGTTCTTCGCAGATATATCAATGAAACAGGCAAAGACCCCGACAAGTTCAACAAAAACTACTTAAAGCTGAAGTAGGGGAAAAAACTGCCACCTGTTCTCCTCTTACTAACGTTATGGTCACATGACACGTCTATGAATATTCCCCTCCCATTCACTTGTTTTAATACCCATACAATGGACTTTGGGTGCAATCAGTCGGCTTTGGTGAATTTGCAGGTCAGATTTTACTTCTGCTCAGCTCAGACTGAGCGGATGCACCGTTTGGAAAAGGAAAAGCTATTATTCTTGTGTATTTCCTCATTGTTTTTGGTACATTATTACACTATCAGAGCCATATGTCACTCTCTTAAACTCTTAATAGCTTTGGATCAGTCTGATCGATGTTCATTTATTACTCAGAGAGTGATCGGAGCCTTGATATCACATCCTGTTTCAGTGCAGAGTGTGAGGCAGTTTCATAAAATAGAAAACTAACAAGACTTGGATTTAAGTAAGGTAGAACCCATTCTCGGAACACATCGGCTGTATTCGGCGTCTGACTTCCGGCAGACAGCGAATACAGCCTCTGGGGGCAGACCCCCAATTTTTTGGCGTTCCGGTTTGAGGAGGCGAATTTCCGTTTCCGACTTCCGTTTATATATAAGTAAATATGCTGAACCATTGCGATGGATTCAGAGTTTGCAGTGACGCCAATTATGTTCCGCCTCGTTAGTTCACCGCACGGACCGTTTAACCTGGCAACAACTGCAGCCAGCTCAAATGTAATTGGTCAATATAAACAACCTAAAACCGGAAACCAGGGCTCTTCCGCTCTTCTTCCGGAGGCAAGATCTCTGGGGTTTGCCTACAGACTCTACATTCACTATAGTGTTAGTACAGTCAGAATATTCGCATTTAAACATTTTTTTTACGGTCCGCAAATCATGTTTATGTTTTGAATTTGTGTTTTGGCCTGTTGCGCCACCCACCACCTCAGCATCCGGGTTGCCAGTAGTTACGACTGAGCTACAATGGCTGACGGTGCGACTAAACCCAAACGACCTCGTTATGATTCCCAAAAACGCCAAGACAAAACTCGAGGCAAAGCGTGGGTCTATATAGGAGATGCTTTTGAACGGTGGAGACAGTTGAAAGTGGAGAAGAATTTGAAATCGGATGTGGAAGTGGCTACTCTTCTCCTCGACAGGTAAGCTTTAGCCAAAGATGGCTAACTAGCATCATAGCGAGACGGGGATGGACATTTCGAATACTTTCAACTGTTATTCATTTTCGATCATACATTGTAGCCCATGTGCAGGTGGGTCATCGACCTGACTGATTTTTTTGAGAAGCAAACGTTAGCAGCACGGCAAGCAGCATTAGCAGTGTCCCGGTACATAGCTTTAGCAGCCGGCTCCTCCTCTGCTGTATCCCGGCCGCAGCGTTAGCAGCAGAGAAGCTGGACTTGCTCGAACGGGGGGCAGACACGACTTACAGCAGTATTTTGAATTTGAGTGCAGTAACCGTTTTGGCCACATTCTTACATACGGCACCTTTAATGGAGACTATTATGCTCAATTTCAGGATATATTAGTGATGGCCAAATGAAGCCTCATGAAGCATTTTCTTAATTTTCTGAGCCCACTAGATGGCGCTCATGGTTTAAAGAGAGAGGCTCAAAGAATGACAGTTCAGTGTGCTTTCAACCTTTTGTTGAACAAAAAGCGCCATCTAGTGGGCTCAGAAAATAAAGAAAATGCTTCATGAGGCTTCATTTGGCCATCACTAATATATACACTGCTCAACGAAAAAAGTGAAGGGAACACTTAATGGTCACAGTGTGGCAACAAGTCACAACCACAAGTGATTGTGAATCAGTTTCAGCTGCTTTGGTGCAAATCAAAGTGACAACAGGTGCAATGGAGAGGCAAAAGCAAGACAAGCCCCAACAAGGGAATGGTTTTACATGTGGTGTCCACAGACAGCTGCTCTCTCCTTATCCTTCCTGACTGATTCTTCTCTAGTCCGGTCTTCTGCTAGTGTCCTTGTCACGACTGGTAGCATGAGAAGGTTTGCTGTGTCTCCCAGCACAGTCTCAAGAGCATGGAGGAGATACCAGGAGACCGGCTGTTACACCAGG
>NC_065516.1:35603520-35608838 GCF_006386435.1 Epinephelus moara | reverse complement strand
AATTTGTAGAATGGCCTCCTTGGCTTGGTATCTCTGTAATCTCACAATCATGGGCCTGGAACCAGATCCTTTCACCGTAGCCGGGCCTACTCTGTGCGCAATCTCCACATCGGGTTGGCACGGGAGCTTTTTGTTCTCCCGGAAAACCTCTTTCAGGAGCGCAGACATATATTCCGTGGGATTATCCTTTTCTACATCCTTGTTAAGACCGAAGACTCTTATATTAAATCTTCGGCTGTAGCTCTCCAACCTCTCAGTTTTCTCCTGCAATTCTTTGTTTTCCTTCCGCAGTGCACCGCATGCTCTCTGTAAATCCCCACACACCTTCTCCAGCTCATTTACCTGGTCAAGCGCTCCGGACAGGGACTGCTCGATACCAATCACTTTGTCTTTACACTGCTTCACTTCAATTTTTAAGGCGTCCAATTGCGGCTGTAGTTTCTCCATAGTTTCTTTCAGTTCCTCTCTCATAATGGAACGAACCATAGCAGCAATCTCTTTCTTCTCCATTTCGTTCCCCACAGGTGAAACAGGTACAACAGATGAATCAGGTGGTGAGGAGACTGTCTCCTGTTTTTTCCTCCTTTTACAAGGGGACATCAAAATCACCTCAGTCTTGATTCAGCCATTTTAATGTCCCAAGATTGCACAGGAACAGTTCATTCCGAAGGATATGCGCAGTAAATCTTACTTTTTAACCTTAATATCTCAGGAGTTTGGCGTCCTCAACACTCTCACACAGTCCTTACGCGCCACCGGACATGACGCAGTGTTTTATTGCATTAATTGTCTGTCTTCCTTATGTTGGGTTGCTTTGCAGTGTAGGCAGTTGCTGCTAATGCTGGAATAGCAACTTTCTCTGTAGGATTTTCCACCACTGAATTCGACTTTCACTGAAGGGATGTGCACGTGAACCCTCTCTGTGACATGGCCTGTGATTTTCCAAAGTCTCTCGTCATGGGCTAGATTTTTTAAACCCTGGAAACAGACCTAAGAGAAGATGCTTAAGTTTAGTTTCCTCTCAGCCCACTTGAATTACAACTGATCAAATTTATTTTGTGATAGTTGCCCAATGATGCCAGAATAAAATTGCCTACCCCAGCCGTAACTATTGTGACTTAATACGTTTCCTACATAAACATTTGATGTGCTACACTTTCATCCACCCTCCCGGTCTGCATTGCAACACAAAGGGAAAACTGCTCCCTCTGTCAGAAACAAATGATGGCACAGGAGGTAAATCGTGTGCTATAAAATTGCCCAATATGAATGTAATCGTAGGGATACAGAATGGATAGCAGTAATGTAAAAACAGGTCTCTTGCTCAAACAGACCGGACTGCCTGCTTTGCACAGGAATACTGTACATGGGTGTATGTAGCTACAGAGAAGTGCTGTGGAAGTGTTGAATTAAGGTTAAAAGCCAAGCTTTTGCTCAGGTAATGCTGCTGGAAAAGAACCTTTGACCTGCTCTGGTGTTCCTAGCAGTGAGTCAGCCTCCTGAGCTGCAGAAATAAAAGTGGACGATGGGGTGTGAAGCCTGATAACACGGTGCTGCTGGACTCACCGCTCCCCACTGTTATTGGGTGCGATAGATATCAATATTAACAGATAGGATCAGTCATTTCACCGGCCATACAGATGAAAGCGCTCCAAAGAACAGTCACTTATGACTGTATCATTACATATAACCAAAAAAAAAAATCCACATAAAGGAGGTCTATGTCTGGTTTTCTGATCAAGGCTTTCTGCCTGCATTTCATTAATGCATTATAACTATCCAATATTGTTTGTGAAAGCCAATATTTAAATAGTGCATGTATGCAATAAACCCAGCAGCGTGTGAAGTAATATTAATAATAATTGCGCCTCATTTCTTCAGTCACTCGCTCTTTTTTTCCCAGACACGTCCTCCTCCCCCATGTGTTATTTCTTCTGGGTAGAAAAGGCAAATCACTGAGTTTAAAAGTGAGTAAAAGTGTCTTCTCTCTGTGCCACAGCCTCATGCATGGCTGTTAATTTGCCATGCGGGGAAACATTATGGGTCCATTAGAGGCTCTTAAATTGGATTCAAGCAGGAAAGTCATTATCGTCCACATAAGGAAGATTTCAATTGAGAGTGCTTCATCTGATATTTGATATAACTACCATATTAGAGAGAAATGTTGGATCGGATTCTCAGGCAAAGATAATTCTCTGCAGCGTTGCAGGATTAACTTTATTTCACTTTAATAACAGTTGTGGATTCATTCATATCTTATTTCCCTGCTGAAAATGTGCCTATATATTTGTGTCCTTCAAGCAAAGAAATTAGTGTAGCTAAATAAAGCCTCAGGATGTATCATCCTATGTATTTCTTTGCAAAACTGTTGCCAGAAATTCCTTTAACTAGAATGCAGTCTCACTGTTCTATAGCTTCTAACTCATGTATAACTAAAACAGGTTGAAAAAGATAGACTGCATATGTGTACAAAACATTCAGTTGTATAAGACCTTGACCTTTGCCGTCACATTAAGCCTCTGCACTGGTGATAGCCGTGGTTTTCAGTGGTCTGTCTATCTGTCTGTCCCATTCTCGTGAGCGCCATATCTTAAGACCACCCTGACGGAATCTCTTTAGATTTGGTACAAAACGTCCACTTGATTAACAGATGAATTAGATATTGGTGGTCATAGCTCAAAGGTCAAGGTCACTGTGACCTCCTCTGTCTTGTTCTTGTGAACACAATATCTCAAGAGTTTGAGGGATTCTTTTTTTCTTTCAGATTTAGCACAAACCCTCACTTGGACTCAAGAATAAATTCATTAGCTATTGATAGTCAAAGGTCAAGGTCACTGTGACCTTGCATCCATTTCTATTCTCGTGACCGTGCTATTTCAACACCTTGAGGGAATTTCTTTAGATTTGGTACAAAATGTCCACTTTGATTAACAGATGAACTAATTAGATATTGGTGGTCATAGCTCAGGTCAAGGTCACTGTGGCCTTACATCCGCTTCTATTCTTTTGACCGTGCTATTTCAACACTTTGAGGGAATTTCTTTAGATTTGGTACAAAACGTCCACTTTGATTAACAGATGAACTAATTAGATATTGGTGGTCATAGCTCAAAGGTCAAGGTCACTGTGACCTCCTCTGTCTCGTTCCTGTGAACACAATATCTCAAGAGTTTGAGGAATTCTTTTCTTCTTTTTTTTCAAATTTAGCACAAACCCTCACTTGGACTCAAAGATGAATTCATTATATTGATAGTCAAAGGTCAAGGTCACTGTGATCTTGCATCCATTTCTATTCTCATGACTGTGCTATTTCAACACCTTGAGGGAATTTCTTCAAATTCACCGCAAACATTCACTTTGACCCAACGATGTATTGATTAGATTTTGGTGGTCAAAATTGAAATTCACTGTGACCTTGCATCCTTGCATGAAAAAAGAACTGAAGTCAGGTAACATGATGTATAAGACACGTGAGTGAGGTCAGTGGGTGACAACTGTACATATACTCCATAACAATATGCTAATCAGCATTGATGTTTGGTTTCACACTGGACACAAATAGTTGTCTCCTTGGTCAAAGTCTGACTTTGTTTGACCCATCCACATCCAGCCCATGGGGACTGGCGTCGATATCACACGCGTTGATTAATGACAACCTGGAAATGACAAAGGGTTGACAATTTTCTTCATGTTAAATATTTCTTTTCAATATGTTTTTGACAGTCCTGGCTCAGGATACGGGCGCACAGTTGTCACAGTTATATCAACTGGAGCATCAGTGAGAGAAATTAGAAATGAGGGAGTTGCAGGTTGGCAGGGTTCCATAGTTTAATCAGACAGTTGCATCACTGTCTTTTAACAGGGACTTTTAAAACCCATACTCAAGTTTAAAAAGTTAGCGAGTTAGCATTTCACAGCTCCAGGACTGTACTGAGCTATGTGTTTGCCTCTCTCTCTGCCATAGTGTAAGCTTTGCATCCATCTCTTATCTCGGAGCCATAAGTGGTGATGGAGTAGCGTGAGATGGTGTCGGGCTCTGTATTGATGCTCCTGCAGAGCCTGTGTTACGGTATGGGTTCAGGTCAGGGTGAGGCACCTGTCACCGACAGCCATTAAACTCATCCTTCTCTTCTTGTTTATCACCAAATGCCGCTGCGTGCTGCCGCTGCCCAGACAAACAGCACAGAGATGGTAACTTACTCCAGATGTCACAGATAATGAATAGTGTCAAGCCATGATTTACTCCTGGAAGACGGTGTGTAGGAAACACAGGCAGGAACACATGAGCTAATGGTACAACTGTAGTCCTTGTTGTTGTTGTGGGGAGGAGGGGGAGTGTGGGGGAGCAGGGAGGGGGGTGAGGGGGTGGTGCAGGGCCAAAAATTACACTTGAAAGAGACACTGTTTCTCCCTGTGGTACGCTATCACAGAGGATCTGTACACTTCCAAGGGACTGTCCTTCATGTGCCATGACGGTTATCACTGGTGGCAGCTTCGTAGCATCAGGCTACATGTTTTTGAACCTCTCCAAGCTGCATTTGTTTGATCATCTGCCGATTTTGATTCCTGATCGCCATGTCGAAAGATAATGATGTGTGTGTAGGTGTGTGTGTGTGTTTGTGTGTGGCTCACAATGCAGCTTAAATAGATAATCAGGGTACTGCTTCCTGCCAGAGTGCTTGGGAGCTTTACTTAGTCGCATGGTAACTGCTAATTAAATGAAAATGTCAAACACGTACGTGTGTATGGGCGTGTGTGTTTCATTCAGTGCCTTTGACCCACGCCAGCGATGTCCTCTCATCATCAGGATGGAAAGATTCTACAAACACCGACAGGTTTCATACTGGGCTTCAAGGAATCCTACTAGAGGAGCTTTGAAAACTAATTCAAAAAGCTGCACAAGAGTGACGGCACTTATTTGTGAAAGTCTGACCTCTAACAAAGTAAAGCAAATCAAGTCCTGCTTTCATTTCACTGGCTTCAGAGTCGATCCAGTGCAAAAAGAAAAGCTGATTTTCCCTCAGCAAACACAGCGCACTATTTAAATCAACTTGAGAGGGAAGTATTTCTCCAAGAGCGCAATGCCATTAATAATTTCTTTAAGTCTGAACATTACCTTAAGATGAACTACAATCTAATACTCTTAGTTTACCTTAAAGGGGCAATAAGCAAAATCGTTTCACCGCTAGGTTTGCTGTTGTGCACTGCCTGTAGACCAAAACAAAGTGTGTCATGAGCCACACCTCCCTCTACCTCTGCTCTCCACCCCCCACCCCACTCGCCTCATCTGTGCAGCACCGCAGCACCTCCACGGACTA
>NC_065516.1:35595294-35603257 GCF_006386435.1 Epinephelus moara | reverse complement strand
AAGTAGGCAGGGGAATAGCTAAACACAGCCGCCAGGCTGCCCGCCGGGCTACATTTTACAATGCTAATTGCAAATGTTAGCTGGGCTGCCGGGCTACTCACCTAACACAACCGTAACGCCTGACCCATTGCTGGGACCGAGCCGCTAATAACTCAAGCTCCGGACATTAACCCATGCTACGATTGTAACATTAAATTTAATTGAACTGACATAGCGACATGTGCCTAACGTTACTGTAACACTAATTAAAACAGACATTTGACTTTATGTTGTACCTGTCCAGAAGAAGAGCTAGCTCCGAGTCAGATTGTAGCCCCTTTAGCTCTCGCAGTGCTCTCCACCTTGGAAATGCAAGGCCAATGTTAATCCGAGTTCTGTCCCTTTCTTTATCCGACAACTTCTTTGCCAACAACTGTTGTTTCTTAAGAGGTAATGTCGGAACCTGGTCGTCTTCAGGTGAACGTTTTATTCCGCTCTCTGCCATTTCGCTTTGAAAATACGTGCTGCCATTGCTCACTGGCTGTAGCCTTTTATAGGGAGGGAGGGCCAAGGGCTCCGAGGGGGGGGATTCACATGAACGTACATGAAGGCGCTGCCGGACCGGCTTGTAAACAATGGGCTGGAGATCAACACAGAGAGAGGGTGTGTGAGGTCATGCTATACTCCAGATGAAATTACACCTCTAGTTCTTCACATAGCAATTTTTTAATTCCTTCAATCTAGAAATGATGAATTTCGCTTATTGCTCCTTTAAGGTTACCCATTTGTAAGTCAGAAAGACTCTGAAGAAGCATTCACATTTACTGTAATCATATGTTTGCTGCTATTCTTATTCTAGTCATTCCAACTCATGATGACCTTGCCTGTAGTCTTATCCCTGACGGCATGATGGGAACTGTAGTTTCCAAACATAGACAATGTTTAAATCTTAAATAGAAGGAACATGAAAAACTGTAGCAGCAAAAAACACATGAATATTAGCTTTATTCATTTTGCATCTGTATGTTCTGATAGAATTAGAGCTCAACATGTTCCATCATCATGGTTGCTATATCCCTGGATCTCTGACATTCTCCTCTATCCATTCACGTGCAGATGTTTGTGGTGTAATGATAACCCGTCGACATACAGGCTACATAAAAACTCTTTTAGAAAATGTGGTACCACTTAGCATAACAGTTCTTACCAGAACTTACCTGTTTGGTTAGTGCGGTTCCTTTAGGCTGGTGTGGAAGCTTTCAGTTGAATTCTGGTGTGGAACAAACAATCAGAGTGCGACCACTTAACAATTTGGTGATATGAACTTCTCAGGAAGCAATCCAATGATAAGCAATCTGCATCAGAGTCCTGCAGGGGTCCATTTTTGAAAACCCACCCATATCCGTGAAGCTCAGTATCAGAACTGACCATTACCCGTCATTATGTCTTAAGTCAAAGCCGCAACCTCCAAAGGATCCCAACTCCATGTAGGCTGCCACCTCATCCTCGAGCTGCAAAGTTTCATGGCTGGAGTCCTCCACGTCGGTGACCAATGTGACCACGGGGTCAAAGGTTACACTAGTGTCACTGACTTTCAAAATAAAAGGAACTGCAGCTTGATAATAGTGATTTAGATGTTAGAATATTACACATATACTTCGCCTCCTTTTCATTAGTTGTATTTTGAAAAATGTATAATTTTGTTCTGACCTGCTGCCCGCCTTCATGTAGTTAATTTTAACTTGTGCCCCTACAAGTGCAAAGACCAGCTGAAAATGTCATCTGTTGTAAAAATTTGCATCAGGTCGCGTACACACTGCATACCCTGCAAAAAAGTTGATCAACAGGTCAGAAATAGATTTCTGAGAATTACGCCTCTGCAGTGTAAGTCCTTGTGGCCGCAGAAAGATCAAATCCCCAGGCTGCCATGGCCAACACACTGGACCTGGACCTGCTGGGCTGCAGCAGTAACGAGGAGGAGAGGAGCAAAGTGAAGGAAGACACAGCGATGAAACAGAAGAGGACAACCAGGTCTCAATACGTCTTCTGTCTCCTCACAATGGCAGCCACCTGTACTGCATCTTCAGCGATGCTCTGGTCTGAGGCTGAGAGTTGGCCACCTGAAGAAGAAGCTGCGTGAATTTGTTGTTACCTCCTAGCGCTGACGATTTCTCTACTGGTTGAGCTACAGCAATACTGTGCAATATTATTGACACTGCTTTGCTTCTGTACCAGTTACAGAGAAGGTCCTGAAAACCTGGTTTGGCAGTGGATCCGTTTATGATGGATGGGAGGATTCCTGACATGTTGTTTGATTTTTTTGAGAAGCGAGAGACAGAGTGGCTCTGGGAGTAAGTATTTTCTGTCACAAAGCCCTTTATAAGATCTAATTACAAGACAAAAATCCAAATGACTGATTGTTCCAGTCTTTGCTCTTTAATCACTGATCCAAATACAAAAATAAAATACAAATGACAAATCCTCTCAATCTTTGAATTATAATCTCTAATCCTTTCAAAGTCAGCATCTAAATGTTTTATTTTATTTGTGCGTTTGATCTCCCTATTACATGGGTAGATAGGCTGGAGAGGCATGCTACGACAATCCAGAACATCATTATTGGGAATGTCTGTGGTCCAGGAAGGACCTGCAAACCCACATTGTGGCAGTTATCGCTGGCCGTAGAGCTGCATGATGTAGCTGATAAAATGCATAACTGAGGAATGTGAAACAATTCTCTGACTGACTTTCAGGTATGTATGTCAAACCAATATCCTTTTTCACAGCAACCCCTGAGGAAGACCTAAGAAGAGAGAACCTTGAGTGTTTTATAGTCTGCTTTCTAGAATGATTGACTGCATCACTGGTCATCATAAGAACATGGGCATGGCTTCCATGAGGAGTTGACCTCTTTGCAAATTGACAGTTCAAAGCGGTGGTAATCAGGATAAGAATGTAGCAGTGTGCGGCCTACTTGATTTAGACATTCAGGCTGGTGGTTGGGTGCAGGATGCAGTGTTGTCAGTTGAATCTATTTGTCTTTGGTGTACCACTGAAATGGAATAAACTTACAAGTTCGTTTGAGCGTACATTAAATAAAATTCTATTGTCCATGTTATCCACCAAAAATAATTGATTGCTCTTTCAAAGGTATTATTATATTCCCGAATCCTCACAGTCATTGCATTGTAATGTGACTCCCAAGCTCCATCCGGATGTCTGAGCTCGTGAGGAGCAGCGAAAGTCCGACCACCGTACAAAGGTAACTAATTTCAGCTAATCTCACTCTACCTGAAGCTTATGACGATAGGTCAGGATTGAGATTTCGATGGACCAGTAAATCAAAATCTTTGCCCTGTGTCTCAGCTCCTTCTTCACCACAACAGTCCAGCGCAGCACCCACATCACTGCAGATGCCGTGCCAGATCCTGAGCTAATTGAACTCCTTCACTTGGGGAGGTAACTCACTCCCAACCCAGAGGGAGCAACCATTGTCCAGCAGAGAACCATGGCCTCAGACATGGAGGTACTGTTTCACACAGCTGACAGCTTCACACTGGGTTGCAAATTGCCCCAGGTCATGCTGGAGGTCACGGTGTGATGAAGCCAACAGAACCACATCATCTGCAAAAAAAGCAGAGACGCTATCCTGAGGTCTCCAAACCAGACCCCTTCTCTCACCGGCTGTGCCTCGAAGTCCCGTCCATGAATATCACAAACAGAATTAGTGAGAAAGGGCAACCCTGGCAGAGGCCAACACCCACTGAAAACATGTTTGAATCTTCTCCCAGAGTATGCAAACACAGCCCTCACTTTAGTTATACAAGGACCGAATGGTTTGTAGCAACAACCCTGATACCCTGTATTCTGGCAGGGTCCCCAACAGGACTCCCCAGAGGACGCGGTTGTAACATTTGTTAAGTCCACAAAACATATGTAGACTGTGTGGGCAAACTCCCAGCAGCCCTGCAAGGGTAGAGAGCTGGTCCACTGTTACACGGCCAGGACAGAATTCATATTGCTCCTCCTTAATCTGATAAAGAATCGATTGAAATCTCCTTTCCAGCTAAATAAAAGTACCCACTAATTTATAGACACCTCTTTCACCGTGTATGTCAATGAGAAAAAGTCTTTTTTCAGAAGCTGATTTTAAGTTTTTGCTGTTCCTGCAGGCTTGTTTCAATCTTCCAAGAAAATTACAGGCACCACCAAGTCATAGCTATCTCATCATTACATCCATGCGTTATTACACAGGGCACCTCACACCCCCTTTAAATCTGATCCTAACTCGTCCCATCAAGTCATAGATGTACAGTCCCCCTGACCTGCACCCAAAATTATCCTAATATTCTTATATATCCTATAAGTCTGAATCTAAAATGTGAAATTGAACAAAGCTATTTCCATACCAGAGCAAAACAAGTTTCATTTTTCTTTTTCTTTGTCTTGTGTTTTTCCTCCATGTAGTATGTACCGGTAATGAATGTGGTACTGTCTTGAGTTCTCTGCAGTGTGTAGTCACCTGTCAGAGACTTTGTGAGGTGACACGCTGGGTCTGAAGCAGCGTGGCAGCACGACAGTCTGTCATCCCTCTCCCCTTTTCTCCCATCCTACTTTAGGAACAAGAGGACGAGGCGGATTAGCCTCCAGCCTTTACTTATATTTTTCATCCTTACACATTTACCAACATGTCAAGTCTGTAGATCAGCTGTGTGTGTGTGTGTGTGTGTGTGTGTGTGTGTGTGTGTGTTCCAAATAAAGTGGTCTGGAAATTGAAACTCGATCCGACATGGCCAAGTTGAAGTGGAACTCATCTGGCCTATACCACTGCTGCACCGTCACCACCTGTTTCTTTATGAACACTAGCAAGGAGGGAAGGGAGAGAGATGAGGGGAAAGGGTGAGACAGAGAAAGAGAAAGAGATGGAAGTAACAACAGTTTGACACCTTCGACTTTGACTAACAACTACAAACCATTAGAAAAAAACATGCACTGGTTGCAAGTATAGCAATTGTTATAAGTAGTGAAATGTGTCACTTACATGTTGCAGATCTGGAGGAATACATCCAACATTATCTCACAGAAATATGTGAAATGACCATGACCTCTGAACACAGCATCATGTAGTGGTGCCACATATTGTGTTGAAATGTGTGGTGGTGGCACGGTAGGGTTTACACATCAAAACTACTTGGTTAAGTTTAGAGAGGTCATGATTTCAGTTAGTTTTGTCATAATTAGGGAATTAATTCTTGGGTCAAAAAACAACATTTTATGAGGTCACACTGACCTTGACCTTTGATCACAAAATTCTGATCAGTTTATTCTTCAGGCCAAGTGGACGTTTGTGTCAAATTTAAATAAATTCCCTTCAGATGTTCTTGTGATATCGCCTTCACGAGAATGAGACAGATGCAAGGTCATGCTGACCTTGACCTTTGACCCATGACAACCAAAACTGAATCAGTTTATCATTCAGTCCAAGTGAACGTTTTTGCCAAATTTGAAAAAATCCCCTCAAGCCGTACTTAAGACATTGCACTCATGAGAATAAGATGGACAAGGTCACAGTGACCTTGACCTTTGAACTATGATTAATTCAGTGTTGAGTCTAAGTGTGTCTCTCAAAGTCCAACCCCACGTCCATGTCGGGAGAGGCGGAAACAGCTAGAAGTACGGGATTGTCGGGCAGGGTGAAGTATGGACAGGGGCCACTGAGGCCACCCGGGCCGCTACGATAGCCATGAAGGCCTTCCTAGACCCACCCGGAAACACGCTGGCCAACGGGGCACTGGTGAAGCTAGGTGGGCCAATCATCTGCTTAGTGGATAAAGATGATTAGAGAAACATTCATGGAAAACATTCAGCAAGGTTTGGAAGGTGTCTCCCCCCGGGCAAAAATGATGCTGGACAACTCAAGCCGGAGGGATGTTGTTCAGCTGATCCCCCTTATTACAACCAAACACAACCATCCTCCAACACGACCAGACAGGCCTTAACCTGGAACCCACGGGGGAAAAGAAAGCCAGGAAGACCAAGAAACAGCTGGAAAAGGTCTGTCCAGGCGGAACTCAAGGAAACAAGAACATGCTGGAAGGAAGCAGAGAAGATCGCCCAACACCGAACCAGCTGGAGGAAGTTCATGAATGACCTATGCTCCCCAAAGAGCAAAAGGATTTAAGTCAAGTGAGTCCAAGTGGACATTTGTGCCAAATTTGAAGAAATTCCCCTCAAGCCGTTCTCGAATTATCGTGTTCGTGAGAAAGAGGTGGATGCAAGGTCACAGCGACCTTAACCTTTGACCTTTGACCAATGAAAACTAAACAATTCATCATTGATTCCAAGTTGACATTTGTGCCAAATTTGAATAAAGGCATAAAAATTATGTTTGTTACATACTGGACATTATAAATATGTCATGAAACCTGCCGTACCTGGGCCAAAGTCTGGTGTTGTTGACCCACCTGCCTCCCGACCACCCGACCACCCGACCTCCCCTGCACGCAGATTTTCCTTGTTGAACCAGTGGATTCGTGTGTCCACCACGACAAAGGATCCTAATTGCATTGTTTCCGTGGTGTCGGCATTTCAGCACAATGCATGCCACCACTATGTAATGTGGTGTTAAAAGGTTCACACACAAGTCAGCTCCCATGGCATCCCTGATAAAATGCGGGAAGCAAACAGACTTATTGGTATTTGGATCGTCCTTGGCTGAATGTGGACTTTCAATTGGGCCATAACTGATGACGTTTAACAAGAACACAAATTAAGAAAGGCTGCCATGAAAAGAAAGGGTGACACAAACAGAGCAAAAGGTAGAGAGTGACAGAGAGATGAAGAGATGATTACTTGAAAAGATGAAAGAGAAAAAAAGAGTAGAAGACAGAAAGTGTCAGATGGAGAAAGTGGAAGAAAAAAGAGAAGGAGAAAAAGAAGGATCAGAGAGACGTGGGTCATTTCATTACTTCCCCAAAGGATAAAAAGGCACAATTACCAAAAGGCCTTGTAGTCCCGCCCTTTTTCACTCTCTTTATTTTTTCACTCTATCAGCACATCCCCCCCCCCCCCCCCCCCCCCCCGTTCTTATTATCCAGCTCTATCAAGGTGGTGGCGCTTTCTTCTGTCCAGCCTGAATGTGAAAGGTCAGGCCGGTGATCAAGCCGGTAATTAGACAGACCTGAGAAGAGGAACTAGATCACTGCGTGTCATCCTCTTCAAATGAACAGCCGGGGAGCCAGTGTCCCCTTCCTACCCAGCCACAGATGAAGTCTGTGCCTCATTTCATTTAAGAGGAAAACGAGACGAGAACACAGCGAGGTGGCTCCCCTTTCTTTCTGCCCTTAATCCACTGCTAGTGGCTTCTAAGCCTATTAGTGTCCGGAAACTTTAAGACAGAGGCTAAAAGAAGTGGAACCTTTGAGAGAGTGGGCATGAGGATGGGCTTTAAATGTTGTGTGTGTGTGTGTGTGTGTGTGTGCGCTTTCATCTCTTTCATCATCTCTATACGCAGGGGGTGGACACAATAACATAAACACCAATATAATGTGATCTAATACAATAGGCTGAGTAACTCCTAATGTTCTGTTTGTGTAATAGAGGTGCTGATTCAACTCTATGGCACCTTACACAAAATTACCAACCGTAATTCAGTATGAATGTGCTGGAAGAACACGCCAACTGAAGACGTCACAGTTTACAGCTGAATCAGAACCTCTCTGTCCACGAAACATCAACAAATCAATTATACATAGGTAGTTTAGTTTGTTTTTTATAGTGTTCATCAAATCTGTGTTGGGTCCAAACGTTTCCAATAAAAGCTTCAACCTCTGAAGGGCCCAACCAGGGAAATAAAATGGCCATTGAGTGCACAGTTGCCCACGTACAGTTTCACATGGTGTGTGTTTGGGATACAGGTCATAGGAAATTGCAGATTAAATAGTCAACTGAACCCATTAAGAAGAGCAATGTATTCAGACAGAGT
>NC_065516.1:35591617-35594756 GCF_006386435.1 Epinephelus moara | reverse complement strand
GATGTAATATTGCTTCATTGGCATCCTCCCATGACCCTCTACCACTGTGCCAAATTTCACATGGATTGACCAAGTCAGTGAGGAGAAAAACATGGAACACACACACACACACACACACACACACACACACACACACACACACACACACACCGACAGTTTTCTTCATTATAGAGTAAGATGAGTATTTATAATTATTTTATAGAATGGTTTTCCTTTTTTAATACAATATAATAAAAAAATTATGATTAAAGCCTGTAATGACAAAAAGTATACTTAAAAAATAAAGGCAAGTAATGCATGGTGATAACAAATTATGCCATGAAAAACATATTTTAATAGGTTTTAGAAGGTAAGGCACTTCACTTTCACCTAATATGACAGTAGCCACTTTATTTCACCTTACTGTTACTGTAGTTCATTGAATAATTTTGTATTTTACAGTACTTTAGATGTTTCAATATATTGCAATATATATCGTGTATCGCTATAAAGCCTAAAATATTGCAATATTACTTATACTATAGTATAGCCGGGGGTGATCAGTCCCACACCTGTGTCCAGGTAGCTAACTGTGCTATTCGTCACCCCTCTTAATCCACCGGGAAGCCTTCTCAGTGGCTTCCAGGATGTTCTTTGTGGCTCGTTGTCTCTGCTGCCCATAGATCCCTAAGAGTCCCAGGACCCGGTGTAGAGGTCGCCCTGCAAAGCCCCTGCAGCCTACTTCGACAGGCTCACAGCAGGCCTTCCTCCAGGACCATGTCTGGCCTGAGTGTGGTCGATGTAATTGTGTCCAGGAACTTCAACTGTTTTCCAAGGTCGACTAGGAACTGCCAGTCTCTTGCTGTTGAGAGAAGCCCTCCCTGGGCCTTTGGATGGGTTGAGGCTTCTTCCCGGCACGAACAAAAGAGATGGTTCACTTTGTGGGGCGTTGTGACTTGACACAGCACTTATTGGATATTCACTGAGAGATACAGCGTGGTGAAACTTGGTCAGACTGACATGGTGATAGCAGATCCCTCTGATTGGCTCTGGCCTGGCCCAGCATGACCGCAGCCTTCTGACTAGACTATGATGACATCACCATCTTTAAGAGAGGTGAGTTGGCAAGCTTGGGAAAGCTACTCTCCTTTCACAGTAAAATCAGCAGGCTGCAGTGAACATACTGCACTGCTATATATTTTTGTCTCGGGGGGAAAAAAAGGAAAAACAACAAAGTAAATCACTAAAAGCAGGCGGACCTTTCAAATGGCCCTTTTTGAATTACTGTGGACTCCCACTACGTTCCACTTCCACTCCAAAAATTTACAGCACTTTCAGCGATGTTGTTACATCATCTGCATTCATTTAATCAAAAAGCTGCACACTGGTGCATTTTTGAAAGGAGTGATTGGTTCACCTCTGTTTTAGTCCAGATCAGTGACTTTGGACCGGACATGATCACTTTCACTCTTTTCTTTTCTAAACTTTAACGGTGGTTTTGCTCATATTTGTTTAATGAAATTTGTACTTTCTCGTCTACTTTACCTTCAGGGTGCGACTGTCTGCTCCACATCCTGTCTCCTTATTCCTACTGATCATCAGCTGCTCTCCCACCACTAGCAGCACGACAGATTATTGCCCTGGCCCTGCTCTTTAGATGATTATGGTCCAGCTGAACGGCTGTGTTGTTGTTGTTGTTGTTGTTGTGGTGGTGGTGGTGGTGAGCAATCTCCACTGAAAGGCCAGTGTCGACCGTGGTTGGGACGATCGATACGGAGGGAGCTCGCTTGAAGGTCAGACGCTCTAATGAGAATGCTGTAATTGCGAATATTCATCTTTTGAATGTTCGCCTCTGGGATCAGGTTATCAATTACACATGCACATAGACATAAAGCACCCACACACTTGTGGAGTGATGCATGCGAGAATGCTTTCCATTTGCAGTCCACTTACGCAATTACACATGAAATGCACAGTCATGACTGCAACGGCAACTGAAGTGGACACACATTTACAGACATGTATACACTTCAACAGGTGAGTGATGCTGACAATAGGACGGTGAGTTACTGAGGTCGACTGTCCAGGGTTCAAATACGGCAGTGAGAGTCAGTGTGGGCTCTGAGTCAAGACAACATGTTCAGGACAAAGCTTTGGACCTGATGTTGGCAAAAAAAAAAAAAAAAAAAAGGCAATGCTCCAGGTGCTTAATGCTCTATCTTATCCAGCTCAGTTGCACCATAGATACATTATTGTAAGTTTAATTTGTTTGTAAGTTTAATTTGTTTCAGGTTAGTTTATTTAAGAAGGGGCAGTGCAAATTAATACATACACGTTATAAAAATTAGCCTATTTTTAATCTGTAGTCTCTTGACCAAGATGTGACACAAGGCTACCTAAAATATTAAGCACAACTAAAATAAAATAAAATTAAATTAAATTATTAAATGAAATAAAATAAAATAAATAAATGAATTAAATTTATTTAAACACATAAATAGATAAAACAGGGCATACAGTTTAAAAGATTGATCTTATCTTAGATTTAGTTACTATGGAAAGTATCTATTGCGTTACTTTTTAATTTGTGTGGTTTAGTTGTCTTATTGATCATAACCAGGAAAAAACCTGTACGTTTGTACACATTGTTCCTAACACGCTTATGACTAACAGTTCCCCTTAAAGCAAACGGTATGTAAGATTAAGGGGGATGTAGTGACGTCTAGTGATGAGAATTGCAGATTGCAACTAGGTGAAGTCTTTCCATGTTAGAATTTAAAGGTTTTCATTGGGAGCCTTAAGCTGAAAACAAACCGGTGCTGGCACAACGCAGTGCGTCATGTAACACCCGTCAAGTGCTGCCCATAGCACACACTGGACGCACTGCAGCTCATGGACAGACAATCTGTACTGTACTTCCTCCACCTCTGCGTTAGCTTAAAATCATGTGTGGACAGCCCTTAATCTGACTATATAATGATGAAAACTCTGTGTGTGTGTGTGTTCCATGTTTTTCTCCTCACTGACTTGGTCAATCCATGTGAAATTTGGCACAGTGGTAGAGGGTCATGGGAGGACGCCAATGAAGCAATATTACATCAATTGGCCAAAGGGGGGCGCTATAGCAACCCATTGAAATGTCAAACTTTGAATGGGCATA
>NC_065516.1:35588735-35591295 GCF_006386435.1 Epinephelus moara | reverse complement strand
AGTCATGGTATGGTATGCTGTACATAATCACGGAAACTGTCAGTGTGTCATTCTGTCAGTCAGTCATTCTGTCTGTCCCACGTTTTTCTACTCACTGACGTGGTCAATCTATGTGAAACTGCACATAGGCATTGAGGATTGGCATAGGTAGAAGGTGACAGAGCTACCAATGGCTATGGACCAGTTAAACTCTATTTCTCACCTGAAGAGCCATTCTCACAGATCTCATAGCTATGATTCACCAGGCAACATCTTTTGGCCATGGTCTTTATAATGACGGGATTGTGGGTCGTTTAGCTCGGGATATTTTTCAACCTCAACAGTGAGTCTCTCCTCATCCATTCATTTATCACACACAAGACAGCAGCAGCTACAGAGTTCTCTTTATACATCAGTCGTGACGAGAGGAGTCAAGCTGCTATAGGAGCAGAGAAAAAGAGCTGCTACAGGAGCTGGTGTGTACAAGCAGAGAGCGAGTGGGGGGAACATGCATTTAATTGTGGGGGAGTAAGGCTGGAAATAGGACGGTGTGAAATGCTGTGGGGCGGCACGTCTGGGAGCACCAGCGCACGACTAGCCGCATATTTTTTGATGTCTTGTGTTCCCCGCCAGTGTTTTGGTCTAAAGTATCCGTAGAGGTGTGTTTCTCTCCAAAACAAATGGACATCTTGATTTAAACCTATAAAACACTGAATAAAGCTGTTTCACATAACAAATCAGTGTTTCTCCGATGCTGTTTGGCATGTCGGAGATGGGCTATCTCCAACATGAGTCTTTTTGTTCACACTATGGTGCATCCCTGTCTAGAGTCAGTGTTTGGTTTGTCCGTTCTGGGCTACTGTAGGAACATAGTGTTGTTACATGGTTTTTCTTATTTTCAGCCAGTTATACACTAAAGAAAACATACTTATTATGTTTTACTGCTCATAAATCCGACACACTGGAGCTTTAATGATAAGTTACTTTGTGTTCTTCTTATTCTCACCAACTCCATTGAAGTGACCCAAACCAACAATAAGTTATCTGTCTGTCAGTACTCTCTGACTCTGTGGCTCTCAGCCCCAAGCTCTTTGGTTCCTATTGATGATGTAAATCTTTAAAAAGAGCTCAAATATAAAGGTTCATTATTTAAAAAAGGTTCAGTTATCAATCAAACAGAAGCAAAGTGTGTATTTGTCGGGATTTTTTCAGCAGCTGATTAATCCACATTTGGTGCTCTAATGTGTGTGTGTTCATGGTGTGCCTCAGTGATGTGTTTTAAATAGTTTTTGGAAAACAGCAGAAATGTGTGGCACAGAGGAAGAACATATATCAGGCGTTCAGGTGCACATATTCCTGACAGCTGTCCAGCATAGCATGTGTCATCACTTTGCTGTTTCTGCTGTTTTCTCCTTCTTGTCCTTTTTTTCTTTCTTCAACTTCTCATAGTGATTAGAAGAGGAAGCAGAAAACAGAGCGAGAGCAGGCAGCAACCTCCCAAAATGTCAAGAACATTAATAAAGATAATTAATAAAGAACAGCCTGAAGGATTTCCTACAGATCTTGATGTTTGGTTTGTGTGTGTGAGTGTGTGTTTAAAGTTCAGCGCTCTGAGTCTGTGCTGTGAGTGCATGGATTAGTGTTTGTATACCTTTATCTACGTGTGCATGCATCTGCCGCAGCAAATTAAAAGTTTATGAATGTTTTTGTGGGAGCCAGAGTCACCTTTGTCACATTTGTCCAAAAAATCCTTAGTCTGTTTTTATACGATTAAAATGTCCCTGTTGCAAATGCTTACAAGACTGTAAATATGATATTAGAAATTGTCACTAACAGCCACCCTGTGTTCACAGATTCTTTTGGCTGAGCCTTTAAAGTGGTTGCAGGCCGACAGGCTGGACTTCAGCTGTATTCTCTACATCATTCTCTATACAGTGCACAGTGACACCAAGAACCCCCTCATTTTTTCAGTTAGACCAAATGTCTACACTGACTGAAACACCGCCTCTGTTGCCCAACTGAGTTTTCAATTTTGAATGTCTCTCTGCTTTTGATGTCAATGTTCCGCAACACACTGGGCTGTACTTACTGTCAGCTACTGTCAGGAGGTGCCTAAAACTTGTCTTCCACAATAGACAGGGGCAAGTTGCAATCAATAACCAAGTTGGACAGTACTGCATTGGTGATAGCTTTCTACTGTGGATGACTCATACTTTACTTCCCCGCATGGGTGTCCGTGAACTGTGAGAAGGCAGTGTAGGTTCATTTGTGATGCTTTTATTCATTGAGTGTTCTGCAAATCTGAAAGAGGTAAGCATATTGAACATGTGTTAGAAAAATGCCTTCTAGCTCGACATGAATTACAGCTGAAACTAACTTTATTGCTATCTTACTATATAATGATGAAAACTCTGTGTGTGTGTGTGTTCCATGTTTTTCTCCTCACTGACTTGGTCAATCCATGTGAAATTTGGCACAGTGGTAGAGGGTCATGGGAGGATGTGAATGAAGCAATATTACATCAATTGGCCAAAGGGGGGCGCTATAGCAACCTATTGAAATGTCAAATTTTGAATGGGCA
>NC_065516.1:35576494-35588345 GCF_006386435.1 Epinephelus moara | reverse complement strand
AGTGTGTCATTCTGTCAGTCAGTCATTCTGTCTGTCCCACGTTTTTCTACTCACTGATGTGGTCAATCTATGTGAAACTGCACATAGGCATTGAGGACTGGCATAGGTAGAAGGTGACAAAGCTACCAATGGGTATGGACTAGTTATTATGAATTTTATTATCAGCTTGTAATTATTAAGTCTCTCTCTCTCTGTGGTTGCAGTGATGTTAACGTACATGTTTTTGTTTACTGATTTTATAAAACAAGATTATGTGTGACAGCTGCCTATAAGCTGTTTCAATCTTAGGGTGATTCACATGTAGTCCACTTTAAATAAACCAAACTCAGTCCTCTTAAAGTGCACCAAAAAGTGGACCAACAAAAAAATTATTTTTGTGTTCACACTGTCAGTTCATTGTCAGGTTTGGTTGAAAGTGGCAGTGCTTCTTTGGGCTGAGAAAGCCATGTGTAGGTAAGGTAAAGGAGGTTGTTGGGTTGGTGCGGGGAGCAGTGAGACCTGACATTAGGGGAGTGTCTCTGGGACGCCAGAGATCACTGTCTAGCCTCCTGGAGGTGTCGTGGGACCAACTAGACAAAACACTGGTGAAAGGAGGTTCCCACCCGATGACCCCAAAGACATGTTAGTTATCACTGCTCACTGGTCTGTATAGTTAAGCCTTGCCATAATAGCTTATCATAGGGCTTAGGAGGTTATTCACTGAGTGCTGATCCTTTCTCTAGAGCACAAACTTCTTGTGTTTATTTGAATTCATTTGAAAGAGGACTCAGTTCTCTTTCTGGTCAACTTCTATTCACACTATATAATATATTACCTACTGTGCGGTTACAAAGCCCCTCAGTTTCACATGAACTTAAAACTAGAAGAAACCCTTAGTGTTTCTGTGCTGCCAACTGTTGCCATTTGATGTATTCTACATTCCACATCTGGAGATGTGCAGTATCTTCTGTGGACCAAACTATTCCTCGTCCTGCGTCCTTGCAAGCATTACAGGCCGACATGGTTTTGTCTGTTATTTCAAGCTTCCCAGGTCAACATCATGTGATCTAGAGGGCTGAATACAATGACAGAGAGCAAAGCGAACCTTGAGTGGTTTATGTTCACAAGACACAGGTAATGTCTGTCCCACCCGTCTGACCTACGAACGTAAGACGCTTTGTCCAGGGCTCTGCTGGAACTGTCCTCTCTTATAATATACATTCTACATGTGTGCTTTTATTTATCTGTATAAATATGTAAGTACACATGTATGTTTATATGCATGTGATACTGACTGCAACGGGATAATCTGGCACAGGAGTGGTGTCTTGACCAGGNTCCAGGGCTCTGCTGGAACTGTCCTCTCTTGTAATATACATTCTACATGTGTGCTTTTATTTATCTGTATAAATATGTAAGTACACATCTATGTTTATATGCATATATATGTGATACTGACTGCAACGGGATAATCTGGCACAGGAGTGGTGTCTTGACCAGGCTTTTATGGCAGGAGTGATTACTGATGAGCACCAGGTGTGCCTCGTAGTGAAGGCCCTGCTCAGCCAGCCACACCCTCAGCTGCCCAGGGACAAAAAACAGAAGGGAGGGGGAAAAGAAAACACAGACCAACCCCAAACACCTAAACAAACATCACCATGACAAATGGACCTTTACAGAGTCCACACCTCTGAAAGATTGGCAGCCTTTGTACATCTGCATATACACAGATGCTGAGTGATGGGTTGACGTAGTAAAAACCTGCTCCTAAACTCTGTCAGCACTTGTAAATGGGCTGGTAAATGTATTAAATGGCTTTGTGTCTGTACAGCAGCGGCAGGGAAATATCTGACAGAGGTTGAAACACCAAAATGTAACTATTCATTAACTTGACTGTAAGTGTTGACAGCGTGATTTTGTACTTTGATTTTGTACTACTAATTAAAGAAAAAAGGGAGTCAGTGTTCAATTAGTACATTTCCAATTAATGACTTCCAGCTAATTACCAGTGTAACGTACAGTCAGTTCAGCCAGTGCACAGCAGGTCAGCTGAGCATGCAAAAGTGTGAAATGTATCTATAGATAAACATATAATAAAGAATAGTTTTCAATGCTGAATGAATAAATACTGGTTTCAGTTAAAAAGATCTTTAAAGGAAATCAATACAACTAATTAAACTCTAACTGACTAACGTACAACCAAACTCTGATATTTCTTTCAAGATATCGCACAAAACATGTCAAAGCTTTAAGTTGTTTTTATGCAGTTTCATCAACATACTCATATCTGTAAAATCAATGAGCATTAATTCCATGTTCCGTGTTTCATTATATGTTATTTTTGTCCTTGTCGTCCTGTTCCACTGAAAAGAGGAGATGGCTTTCTGTGCAGGCTGTAATTGTGCCGCCAATACCTTGTTAACATGAATGATTTCCATTGTACTGAGAACAATGGCAGCTGATAACAGCCTGTCTACAGTACATTAGAAATTCTGGCCAGGGTCAGTCACTATGACTCCATCCTGGGCTGGACTGAAGCTGCTCCCTTTCTAACTCTGCACGGTTCGGAGATCAGTTTGGGTTAGCATTAAAAGTTAAAAAGCTGCACATGTGACTGGCATTTAATATGCTAACAAGAATAAAGAATAGACTTTAAAACAGCCAGTGAGGCGAAGCATGCAAGGGATAAGAATTATTACAGGCACCATACAATCATTATGAATGGTAGGCTCTATGAAAAAATCGTGTGGCACTATCGTATCGTCACACAGATGTTAAGTATTGATTTTTTTCACTATAGAATTTTTTATTAATATCCTCCTGAGACCTCAGCTTCTGTTTGGTGCACACTTTTAATGTCACCGAGCTGTTTTGGGATCAGTAGAACCTGATAAGCATAACTTGCAATTTGTTTGTTTTGATGAATTGTTCTTGTTTCATACTCCAAGCAAGAAATGTCCTTTTGTCCGTAGAGACAGTCTGTCACACTTAATTGGTCCCAACATCCTCAAACGAGACGACGATAGAGTCCCAATGTCCTAAGACGAGTACCTCCTAATTAACACTGTCTTCACTTGTTACTGTTGATAAAAAAATTGTCAAATTTGTTGCCATATCATCATATCATATCTACAAATAGTATTCATACATCAACTAATTTCTAATTTCATAAAATGTGATCAGGTTTTGGACCTTGTCGTCTTTTGTGTTGGGATCGGCCGCAGACTGACTTGGCAGAGATGGCTGCCATCTTGTTTTTACATGGATTAGTGTATTGTGNTATTCATACATCAACTAATTTCTAATTTCATAAAATGTGATCAGGTTTTGGACCTTGTCGTCTTTTGTGTCGGGATCGGCCGCAGACTGACTTGAGAGATGGCTGCCATCTTGTTTTTACATGGATTAGTGTATTGTGCTCTTGTTACCACTAGATGGCACAAAAAAGTGTCCACGAACGAGGACAACAGGTCAAAGCTAAGCAGAATGCAGTATAAGATTCATGAAACCCAAAATGTGTCGTCTTCTTAAAAGGATAGTGCACCCAAAAATGAAAATTCAGCCATTATCTACTCACCCATATGCCGCGGGAGGCTCAGGTGAAGTTTTAGAGTCCTCACATCACTTGCGGAGATCCAAGGGGAGAGGAGGTAGCAACACAACTCCACCTAATGGAGGCTGACGGCGCCCCCAGTTTTTTTCCAGTCCACTAAATACATTTTGCTGCAATAAAAATCAAGTGAGATGAGCAGCCTGAAAACGTATCTTATAAGATAAAACTGATGTTGACAAAGTTTTCCTTTGGGGACATGATTGGCAGTTAAAAAAAGTTAATGAATTGCAATATATTTTATCGCAATACCTTTAAAATCACAATGATATTATCGTGATAATATCGTATCGTGGGGCCTCTGGTGATTCCCACCCGTATCCAACATATGACATTTTTCTATAACTTATCAGATATTGAAATTACACGCATCAACATCTCCCAGTTGACTAATCCTACATTAAATACTTATTTAACTCGTTCTCATTTCTCAGTCATAAGAAATACCGATGCTTTGTGACGCCCTTCTGTATCTCATAGTGACACACAGCTGAAGCACATTGTAACACGTGATTAATGTTGTGAAACAGACAGGTTCCAGGAACAAAACTACTCTGTTTGGTTTAGAAAAAAAAAATCAGGTTTCGGCTTAAAAAAGCACATTTGTTAAATATCACTAACATTAAGTGAGCAACGACTGTACATAAGAAAAGTAATGTTACGTTAAAACAATGTGACTTTTGCTTTCACATGGGACATGAACTGCAGTCTCCTGGGTCTGGCTTTCTTTGACCCAAGAACCTCTCCTCCAGTTAGGTGAAAGCTCGGTGTGTCTTTGGCAAAGGATGCTTTTGGTATAGATGTCACAAGCTGAGGGCTGTGATAAAAGCATCAGTATTTGATGACCTGAAGATGAGGAAGGACTGTTCCATCCCTTGGTCATGGATAAACTAGATTTACCGCCTTGTGGGTGTATGCCTCAGAGAACCTGTCAAGTTGCAGTTACAGTTTACATCCTTGTCTCTCCAGACTCATGTGTAGCCATGACAGCTGACAATGCTTCAAATATGGATATTGACGCTACATATTTCAAAAATAGATGCTTCACCCACATCTTCAAACCCGCAGCACAGAAGATTTAAACAAACACAGATTCAGTACTGGAGCCCAAGAGTAGTGTCACCACTCCTTCTGCTCCTGAGATATGACGCTGAATAATGGCCAGAAAAGTGTTTTAAAAGAACATTGTGATGTCACAGTGAAGATGACCTTTGGCCTTTTGGATATAAAGTGTTCGACATTTGTGTAAAGTTTTGTCATAATTAGTAAAGTCTTATAGGAAAAAAAAAACAGTTTTGTGAGGTCACAGTGACCTTGACCTTGTCCAAGGGGACATTTGTGCCAAATTTGAAGAAATTCCTTCAATGCATTCTGAGCTATCACGTTCATGAGAATTGGACATTTGGACTTTCAGAGACTGGCCATACGGACGCAGGGCAACCCGTTGACCAGAAAGAGAACTGAGTCTATTTTACCTTGACTTGTGAGCATGTTTAAAAACAGCAACCAACAATCCTGCATAGAAGGGGTGTAACAATACACATATTTGTATGCAACCGTTCAGTATGAGTCTTCGGGTTTGGTACGCATTATGAACCAAACGATACTTGAACTACCCGATGACATTTGGGAGGCAGCTACGCTAAGCTAGCTCTTTGTACAATGATTAGTTACTAATATGCTTTTTGGTCCATTAGGACATTTTTTTGACTATTGAAGCTTTGGAATTATGGGCCGTTGGAACGATGGTATGGCGCCTTGAACTGCTAACTTGGCTTAGTGGAAGTGATGAAAACTGACACAGTCTGACCCTGATCTGATCAAGAAACTACCGTACTAACTGCTATGTTCAAGCTCAGAGATAGCAAACCATTTCAGTCTCATTAGTTCTTGGCAGCATAGGTCACCACGCGGCTTCTTTATTCAACTGCAGAGAAATCTGTAGGTTATTTCCATAACTCTGCTCCTGCTCAAGTGGAAGGGAAAGACAAAGACAAGAGAGAAAGCGAATTATACAAAGTGAGTAAAGGCAAAATGAAAACAATAAATCTAAATGCAGAGTCAGAGTGTGATATCGTGTTGATTCCCCACCATTCAGAGGCAAATAACTGTTGGTGTTTTCTATTGATCTTAGAGAGAGAAGTGGTGTCTGCTGGTTGTTTTATTCAGCCGAACTCAAAGAGCGAGAGGATGTCAGAAAGAGAGGAAAAGGGAAGACTTGCAGAATTCATTGTTTCAAAAGAGTTGTGAGACTTTTGATAGCTACAATGTTAATTACGCTCAGAGACGCTTACTTCAACCATTTTGGTAATTTCTTCCCTCCACAAAGAAATGTAAAGTAATTACAATTCCTGGTGAGCCGCGTGTGTGTGGGAAGATAGGGGGAGATTGTGTGTGTGTCTGTGCGTGCGTGTCAATGGTGTGTATGAGTACGTTTGCATTTCACACGAACATGCACACGCGCTTCGCAATTAATTTCTCTGATTTCCTACCAGTCCTTTTACAGGCTTTTTAAATGTCATCCGCCGCTATGATTGACATGCAAATTTGTGGCTGGCAGAGGGGCTAAATGGGAAGGCAGGTTGAGCGAACCAGATAAGGGCATTGTTTCCCAGCTATAGGCTTAGGGAGGCAGAGCAGGGGTTCACTGGGTTTAAGGAGGAGGTTAACCCCTGCCATGCCACCCACAATGCATTAGGGTTAGAAATGTCACTCTGGCTCCTGGCCTTTAATTGTTGAGCTCAGTTGTTATGATGGGGTTCCCCCCAGTTTTAGTCAACAGCTTCAGGGGTAGCAGTATCTTAAACCCGCAATTAAACCTTACTCTTACTTCACTCATTATTGTCTTTATAGCCACGGATGGCACACCTGTAACCTTCTCAACACCGTTTATTTTTATAGTTAGCACTTTTAAAGGGGAACTAATGTTTTTTTCCGATCTACTTTTGTCTAAATGAGTGATAGGATGTTCAATATGTGACATTTCTCCAGTATGAAGCTAGGGCTGACCTGCCTGCAGCCCGTGAGCAAGCTATATTAAATAATAGGGCACTCATACAGCGTCAAACAATGTGAAAATACGTCCACTAAAAGTGCATTTTTTCACACAGATAGGCTCGGATTTGTTAGTATAATTATCCGACGACATAACAGAAAGGAGAAATGAACATCTGTGTTTACCTTTAGCTGGATTCAGACATATTTGTTGTGGCAAGTCAAAACACTTCCTCTGCCTGCTCCCTCTCCTTTCCGTTATGTCGTCAGATAATTATACTAACAATCCGAGCCTATCTGTGTGAAAAAAAATGCACTTTTAGTGGACGTATTTTCACGTTGTTTGACGCTGTCTGAGTGCCCTATTATTTAATATAGCGCGCGCTCACGGGCTGGAGCCTATCCCAGCTGACACTGTGTGAGAGGCGGGGTTCACCCTGGACAGGTCACCAGACGTTTGCAGGGCTAACACATGGACACAGGCAACCATTCACACTCACGTTTTTACCTATGGTCAATTAATCTGCATGTCTTTGGACTGTGGGAGGAAGCCGGAGCACCTGGAGGAAACCCACGGGGAGAACATGCAAACTCCACACAGAAGGGCTCCCACAGTCTGGGTTTGAATCATTAACCCTCGGCCCCATCTGACCTTAATAAAACCAAATATGTAGAAAAGTTTTGAGGTAACCCTTCCCTTTGACACACAGTATGTTTATACTGTTCACGATCCATTGTTGTGAAAGACATACTGTCCTATGGTCCAGTCTTTAAGGCTTTGTCAGATAAAAATGTGGGTCCGTATTCACAAACTCTCTGAGAACACTTGCCAAAAATATTTTAATAAGAAGTCCTACTTCTCAGAGCAACTCTGAGCAAGACAGGGACAGAAACTTTTATCTTGATAAGGAGGTGTGGTTGACCCCGTCGCTAGGTGTGATGCATTCTTTTGACAGATGTGATTGGATGTCAGAGACACGGCTTGTGAGTCTGCAGTGTGTGGACACCTAGTGGCAATGAAATGAACTGCTTCACAATATGAGACTAAAAGAGGCCTGTCCCAATACCCACTCTTCCCCTAGAAATACCCACTTGCACTTGGTTGTGCGCGTTCACGTTTAGGCTAGTGGTGTCCCAAAACAGAACTGAGGTAGTGGCAGTAGTTTCCAACACTTAAAACCCGCCCTAGATTCCAAGGGAGCCCCGACCCACACTTTCAACGACGTGGAAGATGAAATTTCACAGAACACCTTGCGAAGTCAGCAACTTCAGCAAGTTTTGGAAAACAATTTGTTACTGTCCGATCTGAATGTAGGCTATACAAACAACAGATGGTTGGACTAGCGTAAACTCATCAGCGACTCGGTTGAACACAGCGTCAAAATATTTAAACAAATCAACTTACCCGAACAAGAACTAGAAGACGTCGTAGGCGCCTCCTGTTTTCAGCATTTCTTCTCCGTTGACTCGTCAGACGGAGAAGAATACACATACCACACGCCACAACACAAGCGCTGGAGCCGGCATTTTCAAACCTGAATGACTACCAGTATCTTGCGTCGCTACTACGCGTGACGTATGCCTGCACGTCAGCCATGCGGTGGTGTCTCATTTCTTAGGGAAAGATCTCTACCCTAATATTTCTCACTTCCCTCATCAAGGGTTATCTCACAAACAAGGACACTCAATACCAAGTGGATAGTTGAGATGAATCAAAGTCATCTCTGCTGCACTGTTGCAGTTTTCCAGTTTTCCAAATTGTGATCTCTTTATTTCTGGTGTTAAAGGGTCACAGCATTGAGTGGGAAATATATGTGTATCCCAAATAAGATCAACCACACATAATATCCCTGCACCATCTAATCTGTACCATTTCATTAACTCATCCAGTGTTTGGTGAATATTTCTCCCACCTCATTGTGTTTTCACCATTTTCTCCTCTGCGAAAAAAAACTTGCACTCTTAAAAGCCCTCCTCCCTGCTTCAAACGCCTTTTCACCTTAGGAGCTCTTTTAAGGTCTTAAATGCTTTGTGAATGACTTTAATCTTTACCAGGACCTAGTCTTAACTTTAAGGGAACATTTTTAGAATAGAAGAATTTTCTTATAATTGTGTCACCAGGAGCAACTCTTAGTACAAGGAAGCTCTGTGGATATGGCAGCCCTGGTCTAAATAAATAAAGAAATATATATATAAATTGGCACTCACAGAAAAAAAAAAGTCTTGCACTTTTAGTTAGGCCTAAAAGTGCTGGTTCGATAGCAGATGTTGAGAGTGCAGCTCGGCTAAGAGGCTTTTCATTGATCTGACTGCTGCATCTTGAAAGAAAGCAGAAATATGTTGATGTTAGCTTCAGAGGGGGAGAGCAGAAAAGGCAGAACATGCAGAGACGGTAAAAGCAACAGCGTTTGAGCCACAGAGCAGAGCAGACAGCCAGAGTAAAACCACGAGTTTGTTCTGTCTGTTGGCCTTAGCAAAATGACTAATACAATAAATTCAGACAGCTGTCTCGATTTTTGCTTCTAAATGAATCATGTACGATGCTAATGTGAGCAAAAAGCTGAAGTCATACCAATTAACAAACTAGGAAGAGCATTAACATTTAACATAACTACTTGACTTGTGGCCTGTTGAAATGTGTGAGGAACTAATTAAACTAGGTGTTGCAGATATAACAAAGAAACAGGATTCTGTAACTTTAACTTCACAGAATTTACTAGAAAGTAATTAGATAGATAATGAAGTAGAACTGAGGGCGGCACGGTGGTGTAGTGGTTAGCACTGTCGCCTCACAGCAAGAGGGTTTCTGGTTCGAAACCTGGTGTGGGAGCCCTTCTGTGCTGAGTTTGCATGTTCTCCCTGTGTCAGCGTGGGTTTCCTCCAGGTGCTCTGACATGTTCTCCCCGTGTCAGCGGTCTGTCTGGTGTGTACTCCTGGTTTCGGATTCCCTAGTCATTGCCAAGAGCCCTGGACTGAACCTGCTACTCAGACAGCTCTGATCCCGGATATAGACTCTCCTAGTTGTTTCACCTGTCTGCTCACTGTGTTTATGAAAGCATTAAAGTTCAGTATTAAATGTGCTGCCTCTCATTGGTGCTGCGTTTGAGTCCTACACCCGCCCGTCACAAAAACATTTTGGATCCAATTAAATGTCCACTGAGCCTGGACCAGACCACACTGACCACACACTGCTGTGTCTTATTCCTGATTGTCCTGACACTGAACATTCACCAGGACATCCATACACATAAGCATGCTTCCCAATACATGAAGCTCATTTCAAAGTCAAATCTTAGTCATCTAGATTTTGCCCTAAATATTCAGCTGACATCTACTGCAGTGCTACAACAGTAATATTATGCAATGTTGTGAGAGATTCATATGTAAAGCACACTGAGCTAATGACTGAGTTATTTGAAGCATTATGCAAAGTAAAGCTGGACAAGACCTGTCAACGGAGAGAAAATCAATGGGATTGTATGCCAGTGTGAGTGAATTTTAATGAAGCAAAGAATACATTTTTGCTTAAACTAGGATCTGGAGACACACTTGAGCTCACATCAAGGCCACGGCCAATCATTAACATATTAAATAGGCACAGTATTTGAATTTTGTTCACATCTTTTATTATAAGCTTTAAATGCATGCAGAATGCAGCCAGAAAATAAGCCTTCCTTCCAGTCCTGCTGAGTGTATTTGCTACTGTATATGGTTTCATAACATGATTAGTGTGCATGCTGTTTTCAATAGCACAGTAACATTCATAGGCAGAGCACTTTAGTCTCTTTCACTGTAGAAGACATTTAGAAGTCAATGTCATCTTGTCTTTTCATCTACGGATGAAAAAAAGAAAACAAATGCAAAAAATTAGAATCTTACATCATAATCCTCGCCTCGGTTACTTTTGAAATATGACTCCAATCTCAAGGTCTTTTCTCCGAGTCGCTTGTGTCCTCCACCTTGTGTGGGCGTCCATTTTTCCTTTGACATCTCCCTTTGGAGTTAAGATAGAACTTTATTTATCCCGAGTTGTCTGTCTGTCTCTCTCTGACAGGGTTAATGAGATGGCAGTGCAGAGGCCATGCGCCGCTCTGCTGTTCCTTATTTATGCTAAATCTTAATGTACTCAGTGTGCCTGGGCATTATTTAACTCCGTGCCCTTGGGCTGCTGCTGCGTCTTTATTCAATTCACCGAGGTGGCAGGAGGTCAGGGACTGCTCTGAGCTTCTGAGTCACACAGCGAGCAGAGAGAAACACTCCTCTGTCACCTCCTCCTCTGTTCATTCCCGTCTTCAGTCCTCCTCCCTCGCCTCTCACTCCATTCTCAGCTCCTCTTCGTTCAGATAGCAGCTGATAAGGTGTGATTAATGAGGGCAGGCTCCTCGCCAAGAACGAGAACATCTGTCTATGATTTATTCTTTTGTGTTCTTTCATCCAGCTAGCTTGGTGTGTGTGTGTGGGTGTGTGTGTGTGTGTGCCCGGTGTACTTGTGAGAGAAAGACCACCTGTACGCTTTCCCTGTAGACGTCGCTGGGGAGATCTCACAACGGAGCTCAGTCAGATGCAACATGTGAGAAATGGCGCCAACAGAGGAGAAGAAAGAGGACGTGGTGTGGCTGCTACAAGGCTCAGGGCCTTTCCTAAACCAACCTCTCCCTGCCTACCTCCACTCTGTTCACGTGGAGCATCCACCACATGCCATCCCAAACTTTTGAGTGGGGAGTGGAAGTGGGTTATAAAACCCTTCAACAGTGAGTCGACATCGATGCTGACTTACAGACCTGGAACCTGGTCAATTCAAAGGGACACAGTCCGTTACTATCACGTGATACATTCATTCATTCATTTTCTGTAACTGATTATCCTGTTGAGGGTGGCGGGGGGGCTGGAGCCTATCCCAGCTGACACTGGGCGAGAAAAATATTGACATTTTGACATTGACAAATATCTCTTTTATAATGGTGCCCACTGGGGAAGAAGCTTTTAAGGCCCTGACACACCAAGCCGACGGTCGGCCGTCGACCAAAGTCGGGCCGTCAGTGAGCATCTGTTGTCCTAATTTTTGCGGTGTGTCCTGCACTGTTGGCACTTCGGTGTCGGCCGGTTTTCGGCCGATTGAGCATGTTGAATCGGCGGCGGAGCTTGTCGGTGAGAGAGATCACTCTGATTGGCTGTTCAGGTTTTATTTCCTCGCCCCTGTAGCGAGTGAATCTGCCTGTAGTGAAACCGGGGCTAACCAGTGCTTCCTCCTCAGGCTCCACTTCACTC